>NC_056729.1:1258105970-1258265970 GCF_019279795.1 Protopterus annectens
TAGATGCACCATGAAGTAAACAAGGAAAAAGTGACATAGAGTATGCAATACTGAATTTTAACTAGTAAGCAGAAATGAGCAGTACACAGTGATTCTGAACTACACTATGCTCATTATCCAGTCCTGCTTCCTACAACTTATCTGAATCGTATTCTGTGACTTGATACTACAAACATTCATAGATTCAAACATTTAGTAATTAACTCTGAAATGTCTTGTCTGTTAGCTTTCAAGAAACTTGATTGCTGCACACTGTGCTAACATCTTCTACTTCTTACATATAATCCTGCACAAAAAATATGTGTATATATATATATATATATATATATATATATATATATATATATATATATATATATATATATATATACATAGGTCTACTTTGCTTGGTCAAAAACTCATATACTCACACATTATTTTCACGACAACAAAATAACGTAAACTGAAATCCCGTTTCCCAGGGCAAGTAAGCTACTTACCCAGTGTGGGGAAATATGCCCTTTACCCCACTGTAGTGCAATCCCAGAGTTGGTATATATAGGTAAGGGGTGCTGGGCATAGCCCCCCACCTAGGTGGGTTTCAGATACAGCAGTATGTTTCCATGGAGTTTTGGGCAAGTATTCATTTGCTCTGAGAAAAATTGCACAGTTCGGGATTTTAGTTTTCATTATTTATGTCTCGCAAAAATAACGTTTGAGTATATGGGTTTTTGAGCATGCAAAGTAGATCCATATATGTGTGTGTGTGTGTGTGTGTGTGTGTGTGTGTGTGTGTATACATATATATATATATATATATATATATATATATATATATAAATATATATATATATAAATATATATATATATATATATATGTGTATGCACTTAGTTTTATTGAATGCTCAGGTCATAAAATGTTATGAGCTGCAGTTCTACTGACTATTTATTTTATCTCAAAGTGTATCACACTGTAATGTAGATGCGGACTTTGCTCTTTTCCCACTGATGTACGACTTCATGGTTGATATCTGTAAATAGCAGGGGACGTATATTTTTATTTACTTCTTCTTGGTTGTATGTGCTGTTACTTCAGATGTAGTTTGTTTTTAAAATATGTACATTATGCAACTGCTTTCAATCAGATGCTAATCTTAAACTTTCTTGAGTCATTGTCCATCTCGCCTAAGGAGTACAGAGGGGCTTGCCCTTCTAAAAATGTTTTTATTTTTGTATTTTTAAATATATATATATATATATATATATATATATATATATATATATAGTGTGTATTTTTTTTTGATCAATTGTGTCGTAATTCCTTTTTACAGTCTTGATTCAATTGCTTTGAGTTCAAATATTTAAATAGCTCTTACACACATAGATAGATAGATAGATAGATAGATGATAGATAGATAGATAGATAGATAGATAGATAGATAGATAGATAGATAGATAGATATACATACACACGCCATGAAGATGGTAATGTTATCATCTGATTTGACAACATGCTTTCATCTCAGAACAAGCAGTTGACAGCTTTTGAGATCAGCAGTCCGCTGCGTACCAGGGTAGGGAATATGTTGTTTCCCAGATGAATGTGTGATCTTGGAGTTAGTATATATGATTAACAGGATTGTTTGTGGAATGCAGGGTGGCCCCAAACCCCTGTGAAAATGATGCTTTCTACTTTGCTTGCAACAAGGATAATCCCTGGACCATGCACATAGCAGTTTTGATGTGTTGTTGACCTTAACATCTCAGTGTTAAAGATATCAACATTTGGTGTGGTGAATTGTGCCATAATGTAACTAGCACATTTCATTTTGTTATTGACATTTACTTTTCAAGTTCATTAGCATATGTATTGCTATGTACAGATACAGTCCATCCAAACAGGAACATAGTACATCTGAAATAACAGAGCATACAGCTAAAACAAGTAAATAAAGATACATGGGTAGATTGAGATAAATAAAGCATTACAACTGTATGGAATAACATTGCCTCAGTACAAAATAACTGGGGAGTGGGACTAGCACATGTACTCAAACTGTACTTATTAGTTAACTGTAACAAAAGTTGAATAAGTAAGTCTTTATAGAATTTTCAAAACCATTACCTTAAAGGGAGTCCCTTGGTCACCTAATAGACATATTATAGAGCTGTGAATCATGATAAGGAATGGCAAAAACTGGCATGGAATTAGCAGCACATCTTAACTAGTGTTACTGTTTCCTTGGTGGCCGAGAACTGAGAAAGAGTAGCTGATAAGGTCTTGCAAAGAGTGTACAAATCACTTTGGCTATGTATCTTTCTCCAGACAAAAATGCACTTAAAATCTTGTCTTTTACACCATGGACTAAGACACTAAGACTAACTGATAAAATCTTGATATTCGCTTGCCATATAAAGTCCTAATGGTCAGTGAATTTTGCCAAGCTCATGCATGTGTTCCTCCTGTGCTTGCTAGATGTTGAAGAATCTATGCATCTCTAAAATTGGAATGGCTTATTCCAATGTAAGTACAGAATATGTCACAATTAATTCTTATCTTTTATAATCTTGTTGAGATGTCACTCATTTTGACTCTGGGCTGGCTTGATTCTGTGTCAAACATCTGAAAGAGTCCAGTGAGGAATGCTCCGATATTACACACAAAGCTACTGATTAAAAGGATACTTGTGGTGTTACCAAATCACAATGTCAGCCTTAAAGACTTTGGAATAAGGCTTGTTTCTGTTTTATCACTGGACTCTCTCCACTGCCATGACTCTATATGCTTCATTTACTGCATTCAGTGAGGATTTGTATAATAGGCTAATTGTGTGTATGACTTCATTAGATATAGGAAAAGCTTTGGTAGGTGTATGCTTCAGAACTTCTTTCTATCTAGTGGCAGATCTGTGTGTATGCATGTGTTTATGTGTGTGTTTGTGTGTGTGTGTCTGTGCACCTGTCTGTTTATACGTGTATGTGTGTGTGTGTGTGTGTGTGTGTGTGTGTGTGTGTGTGTGTGTGTGTGTGTGTGTGTGTGTGTGTGTGTATGTGTGTATGCACGTGTGGTTGTGCATGTGAGAATGCTCACTACGTGGGGCTGCTGCTGAGAATTCCACCTTGTATATGAAGTTGGACCACAATATGGCCCTGCACTGAGCTTTGACAATGCCAGGACATTTTGTCCATGCACAATTGCACATTTCTGTAGCTGATGTGCCAAAGCATCTGGGGCAGCTGTGTCATGATGGTGTGACAAAAAATTAATCTAATCTGCAAGTAGTGCATGTGTGGAAGTGTTCATATGGAATAGCAAGCTGTGTTTCCATAGGGTCTTTAATGATCGAACTATTAAAACATCAAATGTTCCTAAAAAATAATTAAAAAAAAGAAAAACTAAAGGGTGTAGGCAGGTGGGAAAGCCCCCCTGCACCCCCACACTTCTTAAATATACCAACTCCGAGACCGCACTACATTGAAGTAAACGGAAATCTATTCTGAACGTTCGCTATTGTCTTGTCGACAATATCAGATTCGATATTGTCAGCTTTCGACAATATAATATAGACCCGTTTCCATATCAGAACATTGATCTGTCTCCTGGTAGCATTGAACTGTAACTGTGAAAGAATGCAAGTCTCTGCTGACATCTTTGTAACACAAGGATAGCTAAATTTGCAATGCAGTGGTACTTGCTTATGGCTTGTTGTATGTTTGCATATGTACTGCACCCAGTTTTCTTCTGACTCAGAAGTTACTTGCTGTCTGTTTTTTCCCTGCCTTCTGATATAAGTAGTATGGAATGAGTCTCTAAATTTGGCCCTAAAGATACATGCTGATGTATATCGTTAAAAAAGAAAAGAACATTCACATTCATTGAACTTTTAAATCAGTAAAATGCACCACCTACCTCCAATTTATGAACTGCAAGGAATCTGAGATGAGAGGAACTGCAGATTTATGACTTTATTACATTCACATCAAATTCTTTATTTATTTTGTTAGATGCTTATGTGGTATACATTATTTAAGCAGAACTTGTGAAACATTTAAGAATGAAATTACTGAACACTATTGTGAAGGAAAACAAATGTATTTGAAATTAATTTGCCAGGCACAAAGCTAATTATTCAGGAGCTATGCTCATTTTCTCGATTATTAATGTTCTGAAGAAAGGAAAGAAATGTTGGACTCACAGTTCTTCAATAAGCCTTAAACAACACAAACAAATTAGAACTACACCTGATTTAACAATTGGTCTTAATGTATCTACCTACCCACATACCACACACACACACACACACACACACACACACACACACACGTGTGTATTTAGATATTGCTCTCTCTCTCTCTGTCTCCCTCTCTGTATGAATATATGTGTAAATATGAGTTTTTATATGCAAATATCTATATCTATATCTATATCTGTATATAGATCTATATCTATATCTACATCTGTATCTGTATCTATATCTATATCTGTATCTATATCTATATCTATATCTGTATCTGTATCTATAGCTATATCTATATCTATATCTATATCTGTATCTATAGCTATAATTGTATCTATATCTATATCTATATCGATATCTATATCTGTATCTGTATCTGTATCTATATCTATATTGATATCTATATCTATATCTATAACGATATATATGTCTATAACAATATATGGGCTACATTCAAGTGCTCAAAGAGTTTGAGAGCTTGAAATATTGGCTGCAGAGTTCAAAAATGAACTTTTTGAACATTGTCAGTGTTTAGATGTGCGAAATCGAGGCACAGTGGGGATTGAAAATTTGCCCTTAACCTACTGCAGTGCAATCTTGGAATTGGTATATTTAAATACCAGGAGTTGTGGGGTTGTAGGGAGGCTTGCCCTCCCCACAAAAAAACAAAAAAATTGTTTTGCTTCAAGTCTTTGTGATTCAAACTCTTTTGCATTCAAATCTTTTTGCTTCTGTTTTTTTTCCCTATGTCTAAGTGTTTGAAGTTTCTGTAGTTTCAACACTTGACATAAACTCATGTATAAATATATATATATATATATATATATATATATATATATATATATATTATGCACACATATATATAGATATGTGTGTATGTGTTTTATGGTGCTAGTTCAGGAGGTTGACAGATTACAATAGAAAAAAATCAAAGTTTCAGAAGTCAAAATATCCAACCTTAGAACAGATTAAAAAAATAATGCGTACAAGCCCCCCCCCCCCCGAATATTATATATATATATCAACGCCACAAACACCATATTTGATAAAGAGACAACTCCCAGTATTCAAAAATACCAGCAACCAGCAAAAAAGCTGGTTGAATGTCGTGAGCATTGAATCAGTGAAAGTTGGACATTCTGCCTCGCTGATAAGTTGAACTGGTGCCCAGGTTGAACTTGGAAGGAGGAAGAAGAAAAGCCATCATAGGCCGTGTCTGAATCCTGCATCCCAGTAAAAATGTATTCTGTGAAGGGGGCAGAACAGATTTTTGAGACTGAGGGTGATCCCCACACTTTGCAGCACTAGCATGGTAAAGTTGAGATTCAAAAGAAGAAGCTGCTGAGAAGGAGCTTGAATGAGAAGAATCTGGATACCACTGGAGACTGCAGTAAGCCATGATCAGAGCCAGATATTTGGTAAAAACTCTCAGAGTTATAGAAAGACCAAAAGGCAAAGCAAAGAACTGATAATGTGAGGAAGAAGCAGAGAACTGTAAAAAAATCCTGAAGAGAGGGTCCAGCAAGGCCAGATAGGCCTAAGGGAGTATAAAGGGGAATAAGGACAGGAGAGAGAATATTTTGAAAGAGAGACCCTCATACAGGTGTTGAGAAAGAAGAGTTCCAGAAAGGGTCTTTAAGATTCCTCCTTTATGAGAACCAAAAACATCCTGGAATAAAACTCTGTTCCTCAGTTTGAGGGAGGAACAGCTTGAATAGTCCCCTAATTTGTAAGGTCCTGAAGAAGTGGAAGAAAATGAGGAGGCTGACTAAGAAGAGACTGAGGAATTCTTGAAAAGGATGGAACCTATTTCCAAGCCATGAAGTAACCATTTTGTATGAAAAGAACCCATGAACCTGTGGTAATCTATTGCCAGATGGGGTAGGACAGAGTTAACTGGAAAGGAAGAGGAATCTGGCTGAGGGACAGGGAAGGATAAACATCAAACAGAATCAGATATGGCAGGATAAGAGGGAATTTGACCCCTAGAATCCTGGGTGAGTTTGTCCAAAAGCATTCTTGTGGACGATTTCTTACCCTTCAGGGGAAAGCTTCTGTTGTCTATGCACAAAGGAAGACTTAGAAGGATAATCCCTTTGAAACCTAGGTATAAGGGAAAGGAAAATCTATTTGAGGTACAGCATAATTCTATTTATCTTGTAAGGTTTTAAAAAGCTATGCAGCTGCAGTAACAGATTCTGGCAGTCCATGAGAGAATCCAACAACTTTGCTTTTATGTCATCAGTAGAAGATTGTAATCTAACCCAGGAGGGCCTGTGTAAAACAGATTCTAAAGCAGCAGCCCTAGAAGATACATTACCAGCAGCATCATAACTGCATTTATTAGAATGTTGAGGCACTTGATAAACAGAATTCAATAAGGAAATAGCAGGAGTCTTAGTTTTGCAATCAGATATATCAGTGAAAACACCACCAGGTTTAGAAAGAAGAGCCAGCACATACCTAGTCATATGGGTCTGGTATTGTATGCCTCTGAAAGTCAAGGTGGTTGTGGTATAAACTTTTTTCCAGTACCTATCCATAGCCCCATTGTCCTTATCAGAAAGGAGAAGTTAGGAGGAAGACAGTAATTTGGAAGGTTTATCAGCAGAAAGAAAAATGACTGCAGGGTTGGAGGAAAGATCCTTATATAAGATCATTTGAGCCTCAGTCACCATGTAAAGACTATCTGGTTTCTTTTGGTCAGGAGCCTGGAACGCAGCAGTAAATGTGTACAGAAGGGTTTCTAACACAGGAGGCACTGCAGAAGGCCTGGGAGAATCTAATTGCAAAAGGGCATAATACCCTTTTTATATTTCAGAACTTTTGAAACTCTCCCCCTGAAAGTGCTCTTGCCACACAGGCTACATGCTTGGATTTGTGCTTTTTCTTCAGAGGAACTTGTGCCCTAACAAGCTTAGATAGTTCAGAGCAGCCATACCTGACTTCACTGAAGGAACCAGGAACCTCTTTTCAAACAATTATCTGGGGAATCCCGTAGGTTCTTCAGAAATAATCATCCGCTGTTCCCCTCTTGGATGTAGTAGACATATTCTCAACATCACTAGATGTGCAAGAAATCAACCATCCAAACATGTCATGACAGAGGGAACTGGCAATGGAACTGGATAGTTATTGGATTCTTCATCTGACCTGATAGAGACATCTTGCAAGGGCTGTACAGTAGAAGTCTCTAAAACATATCTTTTCTGACTTCTTCTTAAGTGGCGGTTGAATGTCCAGGAGGGTGGACTCAGAAGCCGTGGTTCCTTCAGCAAGTAAATTCAGATGTTGGTTCTCAAGGCAGATAAACAGAAAAGGAGGACAAACAGCTATGCAGGGTCTTGGGTAAACAAGCTTGACAAAAAGCAGACTGAGTATGCTTGTGGTCTGCATCTAGACAGAATAAGCACTTGTGTCTGTCGTTATGGGGAATTTTCCCCCCACACTCACATTTCCCCTTTCTGGATGGCATGTAAAAATGGTAACGTAACAAAAAGAAAGAAAGAAAAGTCTGCAGCTGGGTATTACCTACTGAAGGCTCTGTACTTGGGCAATGATCAAAACAAATTGACAAACCAAATTCAAAAAGTAGCATTCATACTGGTGGCAAAAAACGCCTTAGCACTAGGCATCTGTAGATCATTTATATACCTTATATCTTGGACATAGGACATATGTCTGACATATGGTGCCTGGCCAGATGCACGGTTATCCATGGTAGGCTATCCCTTTAGTAAGGAATACTGCAAAAGTGATAAGGAAAGATATCTATAATATAAGCAAGCTATATAATAAAAGGAAGATAATTCTGGCCCAAAGCAAGAAGAGTAATACCCAGAACATTAGATCCCTCATTATTAAATTAAACAAACAGCTCAGGAACTTAATCAAATATACCAAAGTCAAATTTGAGGCAGAAATAGTCACCCATGCTAAAGAAAACCACAAAGCTTTTTTAGTTATTTTCATAACCTCAGGAGCACAACAAAGCTATACAATGCGCTGATTGTGAACAATGTTACCTTCATAGAAGCTGAAGATACAGCTACCCTACTAGCTGATAAATTCAGCTCAACTACCCCCACCCCCCACCCCATGGCTGTACCACATGAAATACACAAAACTGACCCATCCCCAGCTGTCACACTAAACCAAGTCTTGAAAGCCGGGTACTTACAATATCCCTGGATTCATGACAGAAAGCATAAAGCGCAAGTTAGCCACACTCCTAACAATACTCTTTAACCTTAGCCTCTATATGGGTTTTGTACTATGTAAAATAAAAACAGCAACAGTTATTCCTCTGCATAAAGGAAGGGCCCTCCACAGACCCAGGTAATTATAGGCCCATCAGTCTGACCAGCCTATATGCAAAGTCATGCAAAGAATGGAATTAATCAGTAAGGAAATAAGGAACATTCAAACACTGGGCCCATCTCAGTTCAGATATGCCAGTGGCAAGTCATGCTCACTCAACCTATTGAACCTTTTTGAAAAGGTCACCAAAGTTATGTTCAAAGGTAAAACAGTACCTACCACCTACATAGACCTCGTTAAGGCTTTTGACATAATCCTCAATCTGGCATTGCAGAAAAATGTAATAAACTAGGAATAAACCCCTATGTCACTCACTGAATTGTCAACTGACTCATAGAAAGAATGCAGATCAAAAATAGGCAAAGCTATCTCCACTAAAAGACCAGTCACCAGTGGAGTCCCTCAAGGATCATTGCTGGACCTCTGCTGTCTGACATCTACTTCCAGGATGTTAAAGTCAACACTAGTTGGGTCTGGCTGACAAAGTTTGCAGGTAAATATAAACAGGGTGCAATTACTGAATCCCTAAAAGACTTGGCCATCCTGCAGGAAGCCTTATCCCAAATAAATAAATGGCACCAGAATCATGGCCTAAAGCTAAATGCCAAAAAATACATGATCATATCCTTTGGAAAGTTAACAGCCCCGGGGATGTACCACACTGATAATATGCCTCAAAGAGTAGAGCCAGTCGTTTAGGACCTGGGAACTTATGTGGACACTGACTTAACTTTTGACCAACCTGTGTCTGTGTCCACTGTGGGTGAGGAAATCCTTCTACATCTTGCAGCTCTTAGAAACAGGATTGCTTCCAGCTCCAAAGATGTCTTTTTCTGCCTTTACTCAGTCCTCATAATGCCAAATATTGAGGACAGCACCCCCTTTGCATGTATCTGTCCAGACCTTCCACAGAGATACTTTATAGGTTCATAGGTAAGTTCTAGCCTAGTTGTCTTTGTGGACCATTTTAAACCAAGCTAATTTCCGTTTGTATGCTCAAAATAACTTATCCCAGTTGGTTAAAGACTGACCTTACCCATCCCATTGTTGATAATTATATATTACCCCTAATAAGAACAACTGTGATCACACCATAGATAATCTGAAGGGACACTTGCATGGGATAAAGCATTTAGGAGCTGCCTTTGTACATTAATAGTAAAAGACACAATCCTGGGGTACATTTTCTGTTTCCCATCAATAGATCTAAGCTATACTTGAAAATGGACAGGGATGAACTTTGTTTTATGTGGCTGGGGAGTCTGTTCCACAGCAGTGGTAACCTCATTGAAATATACCTGCCCCTCCAAACCACTCTGTTGATGTTGCAGAACTTTAGATCACTAGACTGAGTATTTTTGATGCCACTTGACTTGCTGATGTGCAATAAATCCATTAGTAAAGGCCTTGTATGCCAGACATAGGTCAGCTTTTAGCAGTCTTCAGGATATCAAGTGTAGTGACAGGGCTTTGAGTCAGTCCATGTAGGGCATGTTGCTTAGGCTTTCTATCCTTTTAGTAAGATATCTCTGTGGGCATTCTGATTGTTGCATGTGTTTAGACAGATACATGCCAAAGGGGACTTTAAATTCAATGATTAGCCTAATGAGTGCTAAATTAAGGAGGATAATGACATCCGTAGATCGAGTCACAATCCTTTTGTTTATAAGTTGCGCAATATAGAAGGACTTTCTTACAATAATACTAATACTAATTTAATATTAGTTATAAAATGTTTTTACAAAAAGGATGCCTCTATTTTGTTGACCAACTTCCAGTGGCCAAAGCCTAGTCACTCTGCTCAGTCTCTTATAGACTGCTAAGAGAATATCTGTGTCTGGCATACAAGGCATCATCTGATCAAATACTGATGTAACTGCTACACATCAGAAAGTCAAATGGCATCAGAAACACTCATTCCATGCATCTAACCTGTTCTGTTCTGCAGCATCAACAGAGCAGTTTGGCAGAACAGGTATAATTCTCTGAGGATACCATTACTCTGAGACAGACTCCCCATCCATGTGAAAGTTTATCCCTGTCGAACTTCAAGTGCAACTCCTAAATGATTTAATCCATAACTGGGGAATTTCTAAATATCTATGGTATGAGGCTAGTCACTACCACGAGAGATAATGTAAACATAGTCCATGAATGGAAGGATAATATAGATACTAAACAAAACAAGAAATTCCAAGCAGCAGTCAGGGAATTTGGCTAGGCTTGAAATCAGCTGCTAGGGTTGTTAGCCTAGTACAAACCTATGAACCTACAAACCTATGAACAGATGTCAAACTTTAAGCAATCATTTGCTAACACTAATAGCAGGTCACAGTTGCTGAAGCATTTATGTCTGATAGGAAACAGAGGCTGCAAAAAACAGAGCTACAGATAAGCTTTTTGCTCAACTTCCAACACCTACAACAGAAAACTGACAGACATGAGAAAAGAGCACAAGGAAAAATGTTCACTTCTTCTAATCTTGGTTTCAGGATATTCTCCCATCGGAGATGGAGAACCACCAGAATGAGCCAATAGGGCACTGAAGGTAAAATGCTCTTCTATAAGTGGTCCTGCTTAGTCATAATAAAATAAAAAAAGGTTAAAAAGAAAATGGATGTTGTTAAAGACAGAATGGTCACTCATTTACTTCTCATTCTACAATAGCTCCTTGCACTGGAACATTCCATGGTGATAATTGAAAAAAGTAGAGTTTTATGAGCTACCATTTCTTTGTTTATAAGTGCACTGACCCAAGAACTGTTTTCAGCCACAATCTGAGGCACATAGGTAGAAAGAACAAAACTGCAACTATGTTAACAGTAAGCAGGATAACACTGTTTGCACACACTGGATCAAAAGTTGTCGTATGTCTATGAAATTACATGGATGCACCACTAAAGAGTTTCTGCACACAATGTTCACTGTTTACACACACTGGATCAAAAGTTGTCATATGTCTATGAAATTTCATGGATACACCACTAAAGAGTTTCTGCACACAATGTTCACTGTGATTTCCTGTATACAGTATTTACAGTGAGCAGTATCACACTAAGTAAAACATCAGAAGTGCTGCACATTGCAGTATACAGAAGCCATTTATTAAATTTTGTAATGGAATCTGGCCTAGGTCATTGTAACATTCGCACTTAAACGGGTTTGTGCTATGAACTTTTGACATTTTGCAGATAAATGTTAGTTCTGTACAAACCATTAAGAAATAAATGAGGATACAGCTAAAATGCACTACCATTTCATCACGTGGAGTATTCCTCTGTGAACTATTATGTCGAAGGAAACCTTGAAAGCCTTAAAATCATGGTAAGTCCTTATAGTATAAATGGAAAATCTTCCAAATGATGCTTTTCACTCAGATATCCAAATGTTTAACAAGTTACCAGACCTCTGGTTGAACTGTTTTTGCAAATTTGAAGATGTTCACTGTCGTCTGTTTCAGAATTCTGTACAGACCCATACAATGTTCTTCTGGGTCACGTGTATTCCTAGACTGGACTTAACATATGGGCTGCATTCTGTTTTACTCAATCTCCTCGTGTTCACCTTCCTGCTCTTTCCCATTCCACATTTTTTGTCTTGTTTATTCCCTTAGTGATCTATGTACATATCCTAGTTCTGAGCAATTAAAATAATTCTCATAACCTACTCCTAATGAAAATCATTCTCATAATATACTCTTAACAGCCACAGACAAATATATATTTATTAGTGAACATTTTATCATTTTTGGTGGGGAGACCATGAAGGCAATAAGCATGTGATGCTTTTCTTTCCCATAGCTTGAGTTGACTTAGGAGGGTGGCCATGGTGGTGCAGCGGTTAGCGTTGCTGCTTCACAGTAAGAGGTTCTCTGGTTCGATTCTTGACTGGGGTGCCTACTGTGCAGAGTCTGCATGTCCTCCCTGTGGTCACATGGGGTTTCTTCCAGATTCTCTGGTTTCCTCAGACATCGGAAAGACACTCTCTAGGTGGATTGGACACTCCAAATTGGCCCTAGGTGTGCATGCGTGTGCCTCCTGTGGAAGGATGGGCGCTAGGCTGGCACCGTAAATCTCCACTGCCAATCATGAGCTGACAGGTGATCCACTGTGATGACCCCTAACCAGGAAAAGCCAAAAGAAGAAGAAGCTTGAGTTGACTTAGGCTCCTTGACAAAAAGGGTAGGGTAGCTACAACAGACCCTTATGAGTGCCGACTATGGGTAACTGAGAATGCATCACATTATATACAATATAAATTGTCTCCCTTGGTAGACAAAATTCCCACTATCTTAAAGAATTCATACATTTTGCTGGAAGAACTTAAAAATTCAACATGGACTGATAAAGTAAACCAAGAGACATTGTTAGTTACCTTAGACATAAAGAATTTGTTCACAAGTATACCCAATGACTTTGGTATAGAGGCGGTTAGAAGTTGTTTGAATGAATTTAAAATGGGTAGTCAGAATGAACAATTTGTGATTTGTGCATTATTGGACCTTACACTTAATAATAATATTTTCATGTATCAGGATAAGACCTATAGACAGACATGGGGGGTAGCCATGGGCACCCCCTGTGCAAATGTCTATGCTAATATAGCAGTATATGAATGGGAAAGAACACATATCTTAAACAATGAGATCTTCACCACAAAAATGTTATATTATAGGAGATTTGTGGATGACATTCTACTGTTTTGGAATGGGAGCATTGAGTCCTTAGAAGAATTTGTCAAATACATGGAATCTACCACCTCCTTCCTTAGGTTCACCTATGAAGCTTCTGTACATAAGGTGAACTATTTAGATGTTATAATAATGAAGAATGGTCTGAATGGGTTTACCACCTCATTATTTAGAAAACCATGTTGGAAAAATGCTATACTACACCATGAGAGCATGCATCCACGCCATATATTTCCTAACATTATGAATAATCAGATGGATAGAATAACTAAAATATGTAGTGACATGAAGGATAGAGAGGTGCTTTTGAGGTTTCAAAAAGAATGCTTTATGCGTAGGGGTTACCCTGAGCATCTGCAATTAGAATCTGATGATCAAATAAAGATAGTTTGTAGTGCTAAACACAAATCAAATGAATATGGGCACTTTATCAGCTCAAAAAGGGGTAAAATACAATATGATATTAAATTTACAAATGATGTTCAACATATAAAAGAGATTATTCAGAAGAACTGGAAGTTGCTTTACATGAATCATGATTTAAAGAATATGGTAGGAACTCAACCGACCTTTAGGTATAGCAACTGTCCAAATCTGAAAAGATTATTATGTAAAGAAAAAACTTTAAATATTCCTTTAGATATTAGGATGAAATATAGGCAAGGAACTTACCCATGCAATAAATGTTGTGTTTGTAAGCATATTAGTGTCCAACAATCTTATGAAAATATGCAGACAGGTTATAGCTTTATACCCAATTTTTATGCCACTTGCGATACTAAGAATATCATATACTTGGCGACATGTGACTCTTGCAACGTATACTATGTGGGCATGACGACACGTAGACTCAAAGATCGAGCCTATAATCATTTATATGACATACAAAAAATGAATATTAATAATGCCCTAGCCAGACATTGCCAGATTTTTATATCACATTCATTTAAATTTAGAGTCCTACAGATACTTTACCCAAGCAGAAGGGAAGGTAATGTACGTGACACTTTAGAATTATATGAATTAAAATGGATTTTATTACTTAGAGCACATATAGAGCCAGGCTTAAATACAGCGATTAATATCAGACCAGCGCTATTGTAAATATGATTGAAGTTGTACTTAACATAAGAATAACTAACTGTATTAATATATAGAATGTATAGAATATGTTGATATCCATTCAATCAATTTATTTGATTTTATTTGATATTATAATAAGATAATAAGTTGATTTACATATTTGTTTCATTTTAAAAACATGTTTACACACCATATATACATTATATCTTATTTTATGGTGCTATATATCATATTTTTATTTCTGTTTTTGCACATCAGTTGATGTTTTGCTTATTATATATATATATATATTATTGGAGCAGATATATTGCATTTTGCAAGATATTTTTATAGCATGCGTTTTTATATAGACAATTTTTAATATATGCCTCTATACATAATACCACATACAAATATCCCAGTATAGCACTTTAGCATATGTCCTTAATAAAATTAATGAATGTATGATCTTTATTATAGATAAAAATTTTTCTATAAGGAAACACTATAACACACTCAAGTATATTAAGGAGACCATCTGAATAGATATAATATTAAGAATGGTGAACTTTCATAGTTTATTCCTGTAAATAATTATTACACTTTTTGGAAAGTTGTAGTATAATTTTTTCAAAGTGTTTTTTTACAGGAAATGTTTTCCTTATAAGGTTTTGCTTCTAACTAGCAGCTTATTAATGATTCCTAATGTTTAATTGATATTTTCCCGCCGAATTTCAATTAATTGGATGTGTGGTTTACTATATAAAATGAATCTATGCCATTTAGAATTTGTAACCTGAAGAAGCGCATTGTTAGATGCGTGAAAGCGCTTGTTTTATTCTAATAAAATAATAATTGCTGCTATCGTGGAGGCTTTGGTGATTTGTTGAACAACACTCCAAATTGGCCCTAGGTGTGCATGCGTGTGCCTCCTGTGGAAGGATGGGCGCTAGGCTGGCACCGTAAATCTCCACTGCCAATCATGAGCTGACAGGTGATCCACTGTGATGACCCCTAACCAGGAAAAGCCAAAAGAAGAAGAAGCTTGAGTTGACTTAGGCTCCTTGACAAAAAGGGTAGGGTAGCTACAACAGACCCTTATGAGTGCAGTAAACATTTTATTTATTGGGGAGGCATGGAAGTTAGCATGTGTGTCTTTTTTATTTCAGGGCTACATGAGAGGGTACAGTTGAAATGATGGCAGTCCCAGTGTAAACTTTAGTGCTGTCATGATTTACCCTTTCCATTGTGACAGCTAGATGACATTTGTTCTCATTGTGATGGCATACACTACGTGAGAGCAATTGACAGCAACTCATATGTGTTTTATGGTGACCACACAGCAAAATGACAGAAAAAAGGCTTTATGTAATTTAAATACCAAATGCCATTTTGCTCTCTTTCGCAAGTAGTAATTGAGCTATCAGAAAAATAAAATAAAATAAAACTGCAGTAACACTTTATCTAAATTCCAGTTTTAGTGGAATATACTTGTTCTATAACTATATTCTTGGAAGTGACAGCTCCTCCTGCATACCCGACCTTGTGGCTCATTCAGCTTACAAACCCACTCACTACCCCTTTTACAAGGACCTGTGATCTTGGTGTTCCATCAGAGACTCCTCTCTCATGCACCATTTATTTCTTTCATCTGTCCCTTTTATTCTCCTCACTTGGGAACCACATTTAACACTGAAAGTTAATGTGGTGTGACACAAAATCGTTTTTTGTATTTGTTAAGTTTGGTAGAGCACTGACACACATGGACCTTTTCCACACTCAGCCTTGGAGTATTGTCTAGTTAAGTGACTTGGTTAGAGTCACACAACAGGCACACAGAGGTAGAAGGAGTAAAACCCTGTAACTTTGGTTACAGGAAGCAGCTTAGTCTTCTGTGCTAATTGCCGCCCTTGCCTTCATCTACTGCCTACAGTATTTTAGTTCACAGTGCTACCCCCTGATTTATTACATCATTTCTAGGAAAAGAAAGCAGATCACAGATAAAAGTTTCTTAAGCTAAATGTTTTGAATATACTTAGGGCTATTCGAAAAAAAATGCTAATATGACCACACTGAGATGAGTAGCATGGCTGATGTTTTATGGTATGACCCAACAAGAGTTACGTAACTGTAAGTACTGGAATAGTGTGAATATGCCAGGGACAAGCTGCATATGTTAGCCTTGCAACTGCAAACACAGCAGGTGCCAGACAAGTGGGAAGGCTGTACTATGAATGTTTTTGTGACCCAGGGCCATAGGCACATGAGCTGCATATTAAAACTCATGTTAAACAAATGCATATGTGTTAGACAGGCATGCATAGGCACATCAGGGAGCCTGTACAAGAACTACAAAGCTGAGTGCTAAACAGTTTTATTATATAAAGAGAAGAAAACTCAGTGCTAGGATAGTTAGAAATGTGGATGAGCAAGAAGGGGAAGGCACACACGGACGGTGATAAGGGAAGAATGTTATGAGGTAGAGGAAGGAGAAGATTCCTTTTTTGGGAAACTGGAGCCCATTTGTTTGTTTTTTCTTATTTACTTATTTAATTATTTAATTAATTATTTAGTTATTTATTCTTGATAGGGGAAGAAGGGTACAGCAGGATGGAAGCATGGAGAAGTAATGGGTAACAGCTAGAGCATAGATGGTAGCAGAGGCAGATACGCAAATGTATAACACAGGTAAAGGTTAACAGTGAATGTGCTCATAGAAAAGGAATGGCCCTAATCAAGAGCAGCAGGCAGACAGACAGATATACGTAGGCAACTGCTAAATAGGGCAACTAATACGGGAGGGTGACTGATAAACAATGAAGAGGAATATATTCCATATTTTCAAAGGATATCCAGATTTTTGCCTTATATTTGTTTGTCTGATCCTCATAAAATGTTGGTTTTCTAGCAAATCACTGGTTAATTATTGAGGACCAACTTCAGCAAATAATGGCATGCATTTGAATTAGGGACTTCATACCCATCATAAAATTCATCCTAACACAAAACCCTTCATTCTATCAACTTTTTAAGTTTGTAAGACCAATATTTAAAAATTGTCCCTATTTTTAGGTGTTTGAGCCCCATTATTTATGGTTTTGTTCAGATTTCTTGCTCTAAGTGGTTGAGAGATATGCAGTGATGAAGAATACGGTGGGGTGAGGATAGCCTGTCAAGCCATCACAGAAGGAGCCCACCCAGAATTCAGTCACCTCCATGGCTAACATGCAGGGTAGGATCTGCTAGTGGTGACCCAATAGTATAGGCCAGGTGGCTATGTGAATCTATCAGTCACATGAAGAGGCAGATTTCTTGCTCTAAGAGGTTGAGAGATATGCAGTGATGAAGAATACAGTGAGCTGAGGATAGACTGGCAAGCCATAACAGAAGGAGCCCACAGAGAATTCAGTCACCTCCATGGCTGACATGCAGGGTAAGATCTGCTAGTGGTGACCCAATAGTACATGCCAGGTGGCTATGTGAATCTATCAGTCACATGAAGAGGCATTCCAGGGTGCAGTAAGGATACTGATCTGCTGATCCACCTCAGTCCTTACTAGCTGCTGCTTCTCATACTAGATGACCCTTGAGGTTCCCTCCATGCTACTCCCCTGATGTGTAGCCACTGATACCCCCAGAGAAACAGCACCAGAGGACACCAGAACGCCATCCAGCTTACCTTTCATAGGATGCTTTTCAACACCAGGTGATATGAATGACCTTGTCACT
This sequence comes from Protopterus annectens, assembly GCF_019279795.1. Lineage (NCBI taxonomy): Eukaryota > Metazoa > Chordata > Ceratodontiformes > Protopteridae > Protopterus > Protopterus annectens. The sequence continues at coordinate 1,258,123,989 of NC_056729.1, forward strand.
GTCACCATTTTGCAGGACAGCAGCAAGCAGCTTGGAGGGAACCCAGTTTGCATGTGCAATAAACAACAATATAATGAAGTCATTGTTAAATTGAAAAATGAAATGTTATTTGCCGTGAAAAAAACAGTAGTATGTACAGTTGTCATAATTGGCACATGTTAAGACAGTAGCACAGATAACATGCCTATAACAAGCACTTATAATTATTAATGAACAACTAAGTAATGATGTAATACTCCAGAAGAAAGAAAATCTAACTGCACTGGTACGCAGGCTTAGTACAGTTGCCACACACATCGACAATCCAGTTAAAACTGATTCAATGAAGGACATTAGCAAACTTAAAAATGTATTAAATGTGAGTCTTATAAGGGGTATCAAACAATATGCAATGGTGAGGTCTTACAATAAAAATAAATGTCAGAGCTGATTTAAGCAGTTTAATCACAAATGAATTTATGGGATAACTGCAGTACAGTTGCCCTGAAACCTGGAAATGTTGGCCTTTTTGAGATGACAAGCCTATTTGCTACAATTTTGTCCTCTGCTGCAAAATAGAAAAAAAAAAACATTAATGAGAATTGCATATCCACAACAACAGAAAAAAAAACTATACCTATACAGTTTCAGGCCTACTGTGCAATATCTCAGTACATAACAAAATATTATTAAAGCATAGAGGCCATCTTACCCTAACCTCTCATTCCCATTGGAGTATATAGTCTGTAGGGCAGTTCTTTTGATCACAATATTTGGACTGATACTGCTCACCAGATTGGATGTTGGCCATTCCCATTACACATGAGATCTTCACAGCTGTTCTCCAGCAGGCACCGTCTGTGCTGTATACGCACCAGCTGCAAAAAGATTTTTGCCTCTCTATTGCACACTTAGAAGATCTACCACACTCAGATCCTGCAGACCCATGCTGAATTGTCAGGTGAAGTCTAGGAGTGCAAATAATAGTTGGTGTGCAGCTCTGCATGTTATAGAGATGGCATGTATTGATAGGCAGCATAGTAACATGATGGGTATCTATGGCAGCATAGTTTACATGGTCACTAGTGTTGAGGGAGGACAACAGCTGTGCAGCAAGGTTTCACAGCTGCATAGATCTAATGTCACCTACATGCCTAAGCATAGCTATGTTGGGCAGCTGCATTGCGTGATGATAATGGTCTTTAGCATACTGCAAATGTTTAACAGCATGGCCAGGCACTATAAATAAATACTACATAATTGGTTACAGTGTTACAGTGCACGTGCATGTGAATGAAGTGGAATGGTTCTCATAGTACACAACAGGGCTGATAATGTATTATTTACTGATGTGATTCAGAAAGCATCATGCAACATCACTTCAATAACTTAACAGATCTTGCCTGTTGAACCTGGAGAGTTTTTTGAGACTGTCACCAAGGCACTAGATGAGGGAAAGTCAGTGCACACATCTTACCTTGACTTGGTCAAAGCCTTTGACACAATCCCCCACTTGGGCATCATCGAAAAGCTAACAGAACTTGGTGTAAATCCCTATCTCATCAAGTGGGTGGCCAACGGGATCACTGATAGGACCCACAAGGTCAGAATAGATGCCACTACCTCCGATAGCAGAACTGTCGCTAGTGGTGTCCCCCTGGGATTTGTCCTGTGAATCTGTCATCTGACGGTGAAATACCACTACTCTTATCTTATCGTTTTTTCACTTACCCGGTGAGGCGGGGGGGGCCCACTGGTGCTCTTGCTTCTGGCTCCAAGCGCCCGGGCATCTGGGCGCGACCCGCTCCGGGGACTGTCTCAGGTGGGGGGTTTGACTAGGGCAGTACACCTGTCAAAGAGTAACGCAGGTGTCCTAAGGCGAGCTAAGGGAGGACAGAAACCTCCCGTGGAGCAGAAGGGAAAAAGCTCGCTTGATCTTGATTTTCAGTATAAATACAGACTGTGAAAGCGAGGCCTCACGATCCTTCTGGCGTTTTGGGTTTTTAGCAGGAGGTGTCAGAAAAGTTACCACAGGGATAACTGGCTTGTGGTGGCCAAGCATTCATAGTGATGTCACTTTTTGATCCTTCGATGTTGGCTCTTCCTATCATTGTGAAGCAGAATTCACCAAGCGTTGGATTGTTCACCCACTAATAGGGAACGTGAGCTGGGGTTAGACTATCATGAGACAGTTTAGTTTTACCCTACTGATTATGTGCTGTTGCGATAGTAATCTTGTAATATTGTTTGGCATCTACTTCTCACAGGTCCAGGCAAAGGCAAAAGCACTGTGGCTGACCAAGTTTGCAGATGACTGTAAGTTGGGTGCTGTAATTGACTCCCCAAATGATGTTAACATACTTCAAGAGGGTCTCACAGCAACAAATGACTGGTGACAAAGTCATGGCCTTAAGTTAAAAAAATGCAAAAAAAATGTATTAACATACCGTTCCACAAAAACACGACATCTACTGATTACCACATTAGCGGCAAACCACTAAGCACACAACCTGTGGTGAAAGACCTGGGTACACAAGTTGACAACAATCTCACATTTGACCATCGTGTAGCAGCAGTAATCAAAAAAAATGTACTTGGTTCATCTCATAAGTAAAGGGATTGCATCCAGAAAAAAAGGAGGTTATTACCTCTATGTACTCCTCCCTCATTAGGCCAGTAATTGAATACAACGCCCTGTTTGGTATGTACCTCTCCAAACACCTGCACCAACTGGAAAGGCCATAGAAATAACTCACAAAGATAATCCATGGCCTCCAACACCTGTCCTACATGGACAGGCTCAGATCACTATCACTCTACTTTGTATCATACAGATTGCTCAGAGATTACCTGTGTTTTGCCTACAAGGCAATCTCAGACCCTGCTCTACTAGAGATGCTCCATATCCGCATGTCTAACTCTTCACGTAGTACCCAATAAAAAGGCTTAAATCTAATATGTGACATTAACAAAACCTGCTGGAGAGACAGGTTTGCCTCCCAATGGCTGCCCCATCTCTGGAATAGACTCCCCATACACGTCAAGCAAAGTACGTCGCTGACCCTCTTTAAGCGCAACCTTGATGAGTGGATGGGCAGCCACAAATTTGTCCCAGGGGATTCACCTGTGTCCCTCATTTACAGGGGTGACAGGTGCTGGTTGTGGTTTCTTTCTGGGGCTAAACTCTTGGCTTGGCTTGTCAGGGCCTCAGAGCCATTAGCCTAGTAATCGCCTATGATCCTATGATCTTATGATCCTAAATCAACTCAAAGATATTATACATTATCTCATTAACAGTGGGGTCATAGCAATACAGATCTGTGTTCCCTGTCTCAGAGTAATGTACATGCTAATGGGGTAACATTCCATCATTAACACCACTATGCCAACCTTTTGTAGAAACAATGCTTAGGTTGCTTGAAGGGAGTACAGTATATGTACTATAGTTTACATAGGTGTACATAGATGCACCATGAAGTAAACAAGGAAAAGGTGACACAGAGTATGCAATACTGAATTTTAACTAGTAAGCAGAAATGAGCAGTACACAGTGATTCTGAACTACACTATGCTCATTATCCAGTCCTGCTTCCTACAACTTATCTGAATCGTATTCTGTGACTTGATACTACAAACATTCATAGATTCAAACATTTAGTAATTAACTCTGAAATGTCTTGTCTGTTAGCTTTCAAGAAACTTGATTGCTGCACACTGTGCTAACATCGTCTACTTCTTACATATAATCCTGCACAAAAAATATGTGTGTATATATATATATATATATATATATATATATATATGTACATAGGTCTACTTTGCTTGGTCAAAAACTCATATACTCAAACATTATTTTCACGACAACAAAATGACGTAAACTGAAATCCCGTTTCCCAGGGCAAGTAAGCTACTTACCCACTGTGGGGAAATATGCCCTTTACCCCACTGTAGTGCAATCCCAGAGTTGGTATATATAGTTAAGGGGTGCTGGGAATAGCCCCCCACCTAGGTGGGTTTCAGATACTGCAGTATGTTTCCATGGAGTTTTGGGCAAGTATTCATTTGCACTGAGAAAAATTGCACAGTTCGGGATTTTAGTTTTCATTATTTTTGTCTCGCAAAAATAACGTTTGAGTATATGGGTTTTTGAGCATGCAAAGTAGATCCATATATGTGTGTGTGTGTGTGTGTGTGTGTGTGTGTGTGTGTGTGTGTGTGTGTGTGTGTGTGTGTGTGTGTGTGTATGTGTGTGTGTGTGTGTGTGTGTGTGTGTGTGTGTGTGTGTGTATATATATATATATATATATATATATGTATATGTCAACGATAAATAGCATCAACGGGACACCAGGGCAGTAAAATATATTAACGAAGTGTAATATGATTTAGAAATATCATAAAACTCAACACGTTAAAATGACAAACGTACGACTTTATTGGAGAAAGTAAGCGCTTTCACCACTAGGGCTTCTTCAGATTTACAAATTGCACTTAATTTCACATTTAAATACTAAATGGTGATTAAAATACATGACATCCTTTCCTGCATAAACAACTTCTAACAATTAATACTTCAAAAACATTTTTTAAAAATAGAAAAAATTATTTTATTTTTATTTTTTTATTTTACATTTGTTGACCGGGCTAGTCCAACTGGATACGTGTCCATTTTCAGTGGAGGCCCGGGGAGAAAAGCTCCAAAACTAAAACATACTAAAAACTATACTAAAAGTAACACACAAAATACATGTAAAAACAAAAATACACTAAAAATATATAAACATATGATGCTAATGATTAGGAGATGGCATTAATATAGAGTAATTCATCTTCAGTTTAACATAGTATACAAAGAGAAATGTAAGTACAGTATCTGGTAGGTTTTGTGCTTGGTAAGTAGTACTAAGTAGTACTAAGTAGTGACTGAGATAGAAATTAAGAGTGAAGATTTGAGTATAGATTGGGTACTTAAAGATTTAAAGTAGAAAAGGAAAAAAAAGGTTATGTGGGTAGCAGATAGATTAGAGAATAATAGCTAGGCAGGGTTAGTACAAGAACATAACCAGTGGTTGGGGAAGAAAAGTTTTAGGTTAGCTTTAAATAGTGGGAGAGAGGTTAGGGTTGTAAGGTGTTGTGGTAGTTGATTCCATATTTTACCAACTGAGTTAGAGAATATGGAGTCACCTGCTGAGTTGTTAGATAAGGAAGTATGAATCAACATTTTGTTAGCGGAGCGTAGATTTCTCAAGTTGTTATAAGGTTTTATGAGGGAAGAGAGAATAGGGATATTATTGGGTTGGTATAGGGCTTTATGGGCGATTATAAGTTGGTTAAAACGTATTAGGTGAGGTAATTCAAGCCAGTCTAGTTGTTTTAGGTTCAGACAGTGATGAGTCCTGTAAGGTGTATTTGTAGCAAATCTGGCGATGTTGTTATATGCTCTAGCTAGTTTGTTAAGATTATTTGTAGAAAGATTGTTGAATATTGGGGAAGCGTATAATAGGATAGAAATTAAGTGGGTTCTAGCTATTGTAGTTCTGGCAACTGGTGTCAAGAAGGGTTTTATTCTATAAAGGGATCCAAGTTTTTTGTTAGTCAATTTTATTGTAGTGTTTATGTGAGTGTCAAACTTTAATTGATTGTCAAGTGTGATTCCTAGAAGTTTGGTGGTAGGGTCAGGAGAGATAACAGTATTGTTGTTTGATGTAAGTGTAAAATGAAGTGGGGGAGACAAATGAGAGGGTTTAAAGAGCAAATGTTTGGTTTTTTTGGGGTTAAGGAGAAGACAGCGTTTGGAGAACCATTCTTCTATGGTGGTAAAGGCTTTTTGTGTGATAGAATGAAGTTCAGTTTGGGATGAGGCAGAACAGATGATAGTAGAGTCATCAGCATACTGAATACAGGTGGAGAGTGGAGTAGAGAGATGAAGGTCATTTATGAAAATAGAAAACAAGAGTGGACCTAAAATAGAGCCTTGAGGAACACCTAGGGAGGTGGGAAGGAGATCAGAAAGATGGTTTTGCCAGAGAACTGCTTGTTTACGGTTTTCTAGGTATGATGTATACCAGTTCATAGCAAGACTGTCCAGTGAGAGGGACTTCAGTTGGTGGAGGAGAAGTTGATGATTAACCATGTCGAACGCCTTAGATAGGTCTACAAAGAATGCTGAGGAAAGAATATTGCTATTACGATTATTGTTGATAGAGTTAGTAAAAGATAGCAAGGCAGTGGTAGTACTGTGAAATGGCCGGAATCCATGTTGGCAGTTAGCAAGGAGATTATACTGAAGTAGGTGAGTTATTAATTGTTTGTGGATACATTTCTCCATAATTTTAGCAAGTGGAGAGAGTAGAGCTATAGGACGATAGTTGGAGAACTCAGTAGAGTCACCACCTTTGTGAAGTGGGATGATGTGTGAGATTTTCCAAATAGATGGAATGGTGCCTTCTTTTATAGTTCTATTGATCAATATGGAGATTGGGAAGGCAATCGCTTTGGCTCCTATTTGGAGGTATTCTGCTGGTAATTTATCAGCTGAGGGGGTAGTAGGTTTTAATTTTTGAAGTAAGGAGGAGATATAGGAGGTGGGTATAGGTTCAAGGTGAAAAGGGGGGGGGGATGGAGCTTGGGCTTGGCAAGTTGGAGGTATCAGGGTTTAGTTGATTTGCTAGATTTAATATAGTAGTAGTAAAGAAAGTATTAAAGGCATTTGCTGTTTGTATTGGACAATCAGGTTTGGAGTCGAGTGGATAAGGCGTGGCAACTTTGCCTGGGGAAAGTAGTGTGTTAATAGTAGACCAGAATTTTTTTGGTTGTTGAAGGGACGATTGCTTAAGTTGGATATAAAAGTTCTTTTTATCTTGTAGGATGGCTTTTTTTGTTAAGTTTCTTTGTTGTCTAAAAGTTTGGTGATCGATAGTGTCTTTTGTGGTACGCCATTTGGCCCAAGATTTATTTCTATTATGGATTAGTTTCTTAGTTGAATTAGAGAGCCAAGGTGCTGGTTTGTTTTTCATTCTTATGGAACGGATTGGGGCATGATGGTCTAGGATTGCTAGGAAAGAGTTATTGAAGTAATTAACTGCTTCATTAATAGGGAGTGCTTTAAGGGGAGACCAATTGCATTGTTTAAGTTCGGTTAGGAACAATTCGTTGTTAAAATGTTTTTTTGCTACGGGCAGTTCTGACTGGAGTGGGGATACTTAAACTTGTTTTATGTCTAATAATGTATATTAGAGAGTGGTCACTAAGGTCATCTGGGAGGGTTCCTGTTGTATAGTTTTGTGGTGGACAGTTTGTTAGTATCCAATCCAGGATGGTTTCTTTATTATTAAGTTTATTTGTTCTGGTTGGAGAGTTTATAGCTTGTGAGAAGCCATACAGGTTAATCAGGGTGGATGGATTGGTGTTGTTACATAAGTACCAGTCAATATTAAAGTCTCCTAGTAGTATTGTTTCCTGAGGGAGATTTGAGGAGAGCCAGTTTAATAAGTCTTCTAATAGTGGTTGATTTTTACCTGGGGGGAGATAGGTGCAGATTATGTTAACTGATTTGTGTGAGTTAAGTTGGAGTTTAGTAATAATTATTTCTAAGTTGTTGTCTAAGGGTAGTTTATGATTTATTTTGTTGATTTGTAGTCCTGTTTTGTAGAGAATTGCTACCCCTCCACCTTTTTTATTTTTGCGGTCTTGTCTAAAGATAGAATAGCCTGGGGGAATAATTTCAGTATCTTTTATTGTGGGTTTGAGCCAAAATAGGCTTTCGCAAGTCAACTCTAAGTGAAAACTTATAACAATATTCATGTTGTCAGATACGATCATAGAACATCGACAGATAAACAATATTTAATATAAGTAATGGATGTTAATTATATAAAATGTATATATGTGTATATATATATATATATATATATATATATATATATATATATATATATACACATTTACTGAAATAAAAATACTATGATATTATGGTATTAAAAGCATTACAATACCTATCTAAAAAATGAATAATAAAGAATAAATGTACATATATGTATATCTGTGTTCCAGTCTGCATAAAAATATACTGTAAAACTTTTCATAGAGGACATATATATAAAATTGCTGTACAATATAAATATATAAAAATATATATACATAAAATCCCTTACATAAATAATAGATATATATCTCATAAAAAGCTTATAAAATAGAGACGTGCATCATTCAATTCTTACGTGCTTTCTGTCTTCTATTAAATAAAACAGGTTTAAGTGGAATTTTCTCATTTAAACCTGGGTACTTATCAGCCCTGAGTTTAATGATCCACTTGATCTCACATCTTTCAGTATAATTTAAAACATCACCTCCTCGTATATTCGGGTATATAACCTGTAATACAGAGAATTTAAATTGATGTGTAGAATCCGTTACCTTAATGTATTTTGCCAACGCATAATGATCATTGCCCAATGTTATATTATAGACATGTTCTCTGATTCTCTCCTTTAATCTCCTATTAGTTTTTCCTATATAAAATGCAGTACATTTGCAACATCTAGCGAGATAAATCACATTTCGTGTTTGACAATTAGCTGATGTTGTAAGGGGATGAACCATGCTAGTAACAGGATGTACAAAGTTAGCAGCATCATCTATAAAAACACATTGATTACAATTCAAACAAGGTTTTGTGCCTAACATCATATCTTGACCATTAATAAAGTGCGTTGCATTAGTACGACATAATAGTTGTTTCAGATTCCTTTTATTTTTAAATATAAACCTCGGTTCCTCACTCACAAATCTCTTAATATTATCATCTAGCATCAAAATACCCCAGTGTTTTTTGAAAATATCCATAATAGAATGTATGTTTGAGGTGAAATGAACAGAAACCTTGACTATAGATGGCTCACCATCAGTAGTTCCAAGAAGATCAGCAAGATTCTCAGGTTGTTCAGAGAAATAGGGGCAAGCAGAGGTGGTTCTAATAGAATTAGCTATAGTAATAGCGTCATGTATCTCAATAGAACTATATCCCCTATTCAACAATCTATCCTTCAGGTCAACTAATTCCTGTTCATAACCAATAGTTAAAGGATTTAGTCTAGAGGCTCTTATTGCCTGACTTCTAGCAACACTCCTAAAAACATGCCTCGGGTGCATACTGGTTCTATGTAGTAAAGAATTACAATAACATATTTTTCTATGTATACCAGTATTAACTAAGCCATTATGTAATCTATCGATATTAACATCCAGAAAAGAGATATGAGTCCTGGAGTAATTCATAATGAACTTCAAAAAATGAGAAGAGGTGTTGATATGTTCAAAAAATTTCAATAAACTTTCTTCATCACTATTCCAAACCAGAAACAAATCATCTACAAATCTGCAGTAGAAACCTACAGATCTTCTAAAACTATCCAAAGTGAATAGTTCTTGCTCTTCCCAACATGCCATGACAATGTTTGCGTAACTATTTGCACACGGCGTACCCATAGCTATGCCGTCTTTCTGGGAATAAATGTTATCCTGAAAGATGAAAATATTATTTTCAAGTACTGTCTCCAAGAATAAACATAATAAGTCAACCTGTTTAGATAATAGGTTGCTATGGGAAAGTAAAAAATCACTAACATATCGAACACCCACATCATTAGGTATGACGGTAAACAAACTAGTAACATCCAAGGTTACAAAATAAAATGGAATATCAGATGGAAGTGGTTTCAAATAATCATAAAATTCAATTAAAAATTGTTTACTATCCCTTAAAATCTGTTGTCTAGTGTCGACTAATGGTCTCAAAAAGTGTTCAATAAAAATGGAAAGAGGTTCAGTCACCCAGTTTCTACCTGAAACAATAGGTCTCATTGGAGGGTGCATAGCATCCTTATGGATCTTGGGGAGACCATTTATTATAGGAATGAGAGGATATCTGACTCTCAAAAAGCAAAGCGTTTCAAAGTCAATATCTTGACTAAAAAATATATCATCTAACATATTGTGAACACTGACAACTTTCCTTTCAACTTCATTCAAATCTATGATGCTATAAAATTTTTCATCCTGTAACAATGTATACATAGATTCTATATAATAATTAGTATCAAACAGGACCATTGGGCCGCCCTTGTCAGCTGGCCTTATAGTGATAGAAATATCATTCTTTAAATTGCTGAGAGCTTGCCTTTGTCTAAAATTCAAATTACAGTTACTAGATTTAAAATTTGCTGTAATATCATGCTGATGTAGTTTATGTAAGTCATCCTCCACCAATTTGTTAAAAATATCTAAAAAGGGGTTCAACGTGGGAATTTAAGTACTGGGTGTTTTAAAAAACGTTTTATTTGAAATATCTTTGCCACTAAAATCAACTTTCAGTTGAACATTCCGAGTGAATAACTTTGTATCAATGATCGTATCTGATAGGTCGCTCCTGCAACTAGGTATAAATGATAAGCCTCGTTCTAATACTTGAACTTCATATACAGATAATGCCCTACTAGAGAGATTATAGACTAAAGATTGTCTATTCTCTCCCACATACGCTTGAGAGTGGGTCCTGTGTGTTCCCCAGAGCCTTTCCTTTTCTGTCTGCCTCTACTGTACGACCTCTGTCATTTCACAGTCTGAGGCATGGCAATGGGGAAAGGGTTCTCATTGTTAGTGCTAATGCGTGCACTATATAAAGGTCGTTCTTTGGGTCTAACATCAGGAACAACAATAGGAACATCTAAAGTCGTGTTAACTACTTCATTCAAATTAGTGTGCTGTGGTGATTTATGTGCATCACTATGTATTATGACAGAACCAACAACAGAAGGTTTATTAACATTCACATCTTGAGCGGTCAATGTATTTATAGGTTCAATGGTATTACCACCAGAGCTAATCAAGCTCTTATCAACAGCTTGTATTGAAATACCGCTTTCATTCTGTTTTGAAGCATGTACCATGCTTGTTTGTCCAGTCATAATTGTGTTAGAAGCAGAATTATTAGTCGCTGGTCTAGGCCAAGTAAAAACTTAGCCTGCAGCAAAATCTCTACTGTCCCTAGTAATTTTCCCTTTCTTCTGCAACAAAAGTCTCTTCTCAAAAATCTGCAAGTTGTCAAGAATCCGTTCCATGCCTTTATCAACATGGGACGATGGATACTTGGCCTTAATGTCTTTATGTTGTTCAGTTACAGTCTTTGTTAAACATCTTCTTCAGGACGGAAATAGTCAATTAAAAGTCTCATGTAATTCATGCTTAAGTCTAGATTCAGTTGTTGCCATTTATAAAGTAATCCGGGGTAAGTATTACCTGTTGTAGGCATCTTCAAGATGTGCAGTCCGCGTGGTACAATTCTTCTCGCCAAACAAATTTCAAAGTGATAGCGCTGCAATTGCATCCTTTTCAGCTTGGTTAGATTTAATTCCAAGTTGTCCAGTGCCCCATTCAACCCCATTAACTGATTCACATCAACGCAACCTGCTTCATCGTCTTCAGAGACTTCATAGCCTTCTAACGGATTCACGGAACCGGAAATGGCATGCAAAAAGCAATCCGGTGCCTCAACAACAACATTTCTAATAGATTCAGGATTATAAGGTAGTTCGACTACTGATGTTAGAGTTTCTGCCATGTTACCTCGGAGTATCAAGAAGATTAAAATAAACAAGTAAACAAGTATATACTGATAACTCCAAGGAAATAAACATCCCATAGAATCTGTAAAGCAGAGCACCAAAATAACACTGCCAACGATAAATAGCATCAATGGGACACCACGGCAGTAAAATATATTAACAAAGTGTAATATGATTTAGAAATATCATAAAACTCAACACGTTAAACTGACAAACGTACGACTTTATTGGAGAAAGTAAGCGCTTTCACCACTAGGGCTTCTTCAGACTTACAAATTGCACTTAATTTCACATTTAAATACCAAATGGTGATTAAAATACATGACATCATTTCCTGCATAAACAACTTCTAACAATTAATACTTTGTTAATATATTTTACTGCCGTGGTGTCCCATTGATGCTATTTATCGTTGGCTGTGTTATTTTTTTTTTACTTGTTTATTTTAATCTTCTTGAATCTCCGAGGTAACATGGCAGAAACTCTAACATCAGTAGTCAAACTATCTTATAATCCTGAATCTATTAGAAATGTTGTTGTTGAGGCACTGGATCGCTTTTTGCATGCCATTTCCGGTTCCGTGAATCAGTTAGAAGGCTATGAAGTCTCTGAAGATGATGAAGCAGGTTGCGTTGATGTGAATCAGTTAATGGGGTTGAATGAGGCACTGGACAACTTGGAATTAAATCTAACCAAGCTGAAAAGGATGCAATTGCAGTGCTATCACTTTGAAATTTGTTTGGCGAGAAGAATTGTACCACGCGGACTGCGCATCTTGAAGATGCCTACAACAGGTAATACTTACCCCGGATTACTTTATAAATGGCAACAACTGAATCTAGACTTAAGCATGAATTACATGAGACTTTTAATTGACTATTTCCATCCTGAAGAAGATGTTTTAACAAAGACTGTAACTGAACAACATAAAGACATTAAGGCCAAGTATCCATCGTCCCATGTCGATAAAGGCAAGGAACGGATTCTTGACAACTTGCAGATTTTTGAGAAGAGACTTTTGTTGCAGAAGAAAGGGAAAATTACTAGGGACAATAGAGATTTTGCTGCAGGCCAAGTTTTTACTTGGCGTAGACCAGCGACTAATAATTCTGCTTCTAACACAATTATGACTGGACAAACAAGCATGGTACATGCTTCAAAACAGAATGAAAGTGGTATTTCAATGCAAGCTGTTGATAAGAGCTTAAATAGCTCTGGTGGTAATACCACTGAACCTATAAATACATTGACCTATCAAGATGTGAATGTTAATAAACCTTCTGTTGTTGGTTCTGTCATAATACATAGTGATGCACATAAATCACCACAGCACACTAATTTGAATGAAGTAGTTAACACGACTTTAGATGTTCCTATTGTAGTTCCTGATGTTAGACCCAAAGAACGACCTTTATATAGTGCACGCATTAACACTAACAATGAGAACCCTTTCCCCATTGCCATGCCTCAGACTGTGAAACGACAGAGGTCGTACAGTCGAGGCAGACAGAAAAGGAAAGGCTCTGGGGAACACACAGGACCCACTCTCAAGCGTATGTGGGAGAGAATAGACAATCTTTAGTCTATAATCTCTCTAGTAGGGCATTATCTGTATATGAAGTTCAAGTATTAGAACGAGGCTTATCATTTATACCTAGTTGCAGGAGCGACCTATCAGATACGATCATTGATACAAAGTTATTCACTCGGAATGTTCAACTGAAAGTTGATTTTAGTGGCAAAGATATTTCAAATAAAATGGTTTTTAAAACACCCAGTACTTACATTCCCATGTTGAACCCCTTTTTAGATATTTTTAACAAATTGGTGGAGGATGACTTACATAAACTACATCAGCATGATATTACAGCAAATTTTAAATCTAGTAACTGTAATTTGAATTTTAGACAAAGGCAAGCTCTCAGCAATTTAAAGAATGATATTTCTATCACTATAAGGCCAGCTGACAAGGGCGGCCCAATGGTCCTGTTTGATACTAATTATTATATAGAATCTATGTATACATTGTTACAGGATGAAAAATTTTATAGCATCATAGATTTGAATGAAGTTGAAAGGAAAGTTGTCAGTGTTCACAATATGTTAGATGATATATTTTTTAGTCAAGATATTGACTTTGAAACGCTTTGCTTTTTGAGAGTCAGATATCCTCTCATTCCTATAATAAATGGTCTCCCCAAGATCCATAAGGATGCTATGCACCCTCCAATGAGACCTATTGTTTCAGGTAGAAACTGGGTGACTGAACCTCTTTCCATTTTTATTGAACACTTTTTGAGACCATTAGTCGACACTAGACAACAGATTTTAAGGGATAGTAAACAATTTTTAATTGAATTTTATGATTATTTGAAACCACTTCCATCTGATATTCCATTTTATTTTGTAACCTTGGATGTTACTAGTTTGTTTACCGTCATACCTAATGATGTGGGTGTTCGATATGTTAGTGATTTTTTACTTTCCCATAGCAACCTATTATCTAAACACGTTGACTTATTATGTTTATTCTTGGAGACAGTACTTGAAAATAATATTTTCATCTTTCAGGTTAACATTTATTCCCAGAAAGACGGCATAGCTATGGGTACGCCATGTGCAAATAGTTACGCAAACATTGTCATGGCATGTTGGGAAGAGCAAGAACTATTCACTTTGAATAGTTTTAGAAGATCTGTAGTTTTCTACTGCAGATTTGTAGATGATTTGTTTCTGGTTTGGAATAGTGATGAAGAAAGTTTATTGAAATTGTTTGAACATATCAACACCTCTTCTCATTTTTTGAAGTTCATTATGAATTACTCCAGGACTCATATCTCTTTTCTGGATGTTAATATCAATAGATTACATAATGGCTTAGTTAATACTGGTCTACAAAGAAAAATATGTTATCGTAATTCTTTACTACATAGAACCAGTATGCACCCGAGGCATGTTTTTAGGAGTGTTGCTAGAAGTCAGGCAATAAGAGCCTCTAGACTAAATCCTTTAACTATTGTTTATGAACAGGAATTAGTTGACCTGAAGGATAGATTGTTGAATAGGGGATATAGTTCTATTGTGATACATGACGCTGTTACTATAGCTAATTCTATTAGAACCACCTCTGCTTGCCCCTATTTCTCTGAACAACCTGAGAACCTTGCTGATCTTCTTGGAACTACTGATGGTGAGCCATCTATAGTCAAGGTTTCCGTTCATTTCACCTCAAACATACATTCTATTATGGATATTTTCAAAAAACACTGGGGTATTTTGATGCTAGATGATAATATTAAGAGATTTATGAGTGAGGAACCGAGGTTTATATTTAAAAATAAAAGGAATCTGAAACAACTATTATGTCGTACTAATGCAACGCACTTTATTAATGGTCAAGATATGATGTTAGGCACAACACCTTGTTTGAATTGTAATCAATGTGTTTTTATAGATGATGCTGCTAACTTTGTACATCCTGTTACTAGCATGGTTCATCCCCTTACAACATCAGCTAATTGTCAAACACGAAATGTGATTTATCTCGCTAGATGTTGCAAATGTACTGCATTTTATATAGGAAAAACTAATAGGAGATTAAAGGAGAGAATCAGTGAACATGTCTATAATATAACATTGGGCAATGATCATTATGCGTTGGCAAAACACATTAAGGTAACGGATTCTACACATCAATTTAAATTCTCTGTATTACAGGTTATATACCCGAATATACGAGGAGGTGATGTTTTAAATTATACTGAAAGATGTGAGATCAAGTGGATCATTAAACTCAGGGCTGATAAGTACCCAGGTTTAAATGAGAAAATTCCACTTAAACCTGTTTTATTTAATAGAAGACAGAAAGCACGTAAGAATTGAATGATGCACGTCTCTATTTTATAAGCTTTTTATGAGATATATATATATTATTTATGTAAGGGATTTTATGTATATATATTTTTATATATTTATATTGTACAGCAATTTTATATATATGTCCTCTATGAAAAGTTTTACAGTATATTTTTATGCAGACTGGAACACAGATATACATATATGTATATTTATTCTTTATTATTCATTTTTTAGATAGGTATTGTAATGCTTTTAATACCATAATATCATAGTATTTTTATTTCAGTAAATGTGTATATATATATATATATATATATATATATATATATATATATATATATATATACACATATATACATTTTATATAATTAACATCCATTACTTATATTAAATATTGTTTATCTGTCGATGTTCTATGATCGTATCTGACAACATGAATATTGTTATAAGTTTTCACTTAGAGTTGACTTGCGAAAGCCTATTTTTCTATTTTTAAAACATTTTTTTGAAGTATTAATTGTTAGAAGTTGTTTATGCAGGAAATGACGTCATGTATTTTAATCACCATTTGGTATTTAAATGTGAAATTAAGTGCAATTTGTAAGTCTGAAGAAGCCCTAGTGGTGAAAGCGCTGACTTTCTCCAATAAAGTCGTACGTTTGTCAGTTTAACGTGTTGAGTTTTATGATATTTCTAAATCATATTACACTTTGTTAATATATTTTACTGCCGTGGTGTCCCATTGATGCTATTTATCGTTGGCTGTGTTATTTTGGTGCTCTGCTTTACAGCTTCTATGGGACGTTTATTTCCTTGGAGTTATCATTATATACTTGTTTACTCATATATATATATATGTGTATGCACTTAGTTTTATTGAATGCTCAGGTCATAAAATGTTATGAGCTGCAGTTCTACTGACTATTTATTTTATCTCAAAGTGTATCACACTGTAATGTAGTTGCGGACTTTGCTCTTTTCCCACTGATGTACGACTTCATGGTTGATATCTGTAAATAGCAGGGGACGTATATTTTTATTTACTTCTTCTTGGTTGTACGTGCTGTTACTTCAGATGTAGTTTGTTTTTAAAATATGTACATTATGCAACTGCTTTCAATCAGATGCTAATCTTAAACTTTCTTGAGTCGTTGCCCATCTCGCTTGAGGAGTACAGAGGGGCTTGCCCTTCTAAAAATGTTTTTATTTTTGTATTTTTAAATATATATATATATATATATATATATATATATATATATATATATATATATATATACATTTATATATATATATAAATATATATATATATATAGTGTGTAATTTTTTTTTGATCAGTTCTGTCGTAATTCCTTTTTACAGTCTTGATTCAATTGCTTTGAGTTCAAATATTTAAATAGCTCTTACACACATAGATAGATAGATAGATAGATAGATAGATAGATAGATAGATAGATAGATAGATAGATAGATAGATAGATAGATAGATAGATAGATAGATAGATAGAGATATAGATATACATACACACACCATGAAGATGGTAATGTTATCATCTGATTTGTCAACATGCTTTCATCTCAGAACAAGCAGTTGACAGCTTTTGAGATCAACAGTCCGCTGCGTACCAGGGTAGGGAATATGTTGTTTCCCAGATGAATGTGTGATCTTGGAGTTAGTATATATGATTAATAGGATTGTTTGTGGAATGCAGGGTGGCCCCCAACCCCTGTGAAAATGATGCTTTCTACTTTGCTTGCAACAAGGATAATCCTTGGACCATGCACATAGCAGTTTTGATGTGTTGTCGACCTTAACATCTCAGTGTTAAAGATATCAACATTTGGTGTGGTGAATTGTGCCATAATGTAACTAGCACATTTCATTTTGTTATTGACATTTGTTTTTCAAGTTCATTAGCATATGTATTGCTTTGTACAGATACAATCCATCCAAACAGGAACATAGTACATCTGAAATAACAGAGCATACAGCTAAAACAAGTAAATAAAGATACATGGGTAGATTGAGATAAATAAAGCATTAAAACTGTATGGAATAACATTGCCTCAGTACAAAATAACTGGGGAGTGGGACTAGCACATGTACTCAAACTATACTTATTAGTTAACTGTAACAAAAGTTGAATAAGTAAGTCTTTATAGAATTTTCAAAACCATTACCTTTAAGGGAGTCCCTTGGTCACCTAATAGACATATTATAGAGCTGTGAATCATGATAAGGAATGGCAAAAACTGGCATGGGATTAGCAGCACATCTCAACTAGTGTTACTGTTTCCTTGGTGGCCGAGTACTGAGAAAGAGTAGCTGATAAGGTCTTGCAAAGAGTGTACAAATCACTTTGGCTACGTATCTTTCTCCAGACAAAAATGCACTTAAAATCTTGTCTTTTACACCATGGACTAAGACACTAAGACTAACTGATAAAATCTTGATATTCGGTTGCCATATAAAGTCCTAATGGTCAGTGAATTTTGCCAAGCTCATGCATGTGTTCCTCCTGTGCTTGCTAGATGTTGAAGAATCTATGCATCTCTAAAATGGGTGACATTTTTGACTGCTTATTCCAATGTAAGTACAGAATATGTCACAATTAATTCTTATCTTTTTTAATCTTGTTGAGATGTCACTCATTTTGACTCCGGGCTGGCTTGATTCTGTGTCAAACATCTGAAAGAGTCCAGTGAGGAATGCTCCGATATTACACACAAAGCTACTGATTAAAAGGATGCTTGTGGTGTTACCAAATCACAATGTCAGCCTTAAAGACTTTGGAATAAGGCTTGTTTCTGTTTTATCACTGGACTCACTCCACTGCCATGACTCTATATGCTTCATTTACTGCATTCAGTGAGGATTTGTATAATAGGCTAATTGTGTGTATGACTTCATTAGATATAGGAAAAGCTTTGGTAGGTGTATGCTTCAGAACTTCTTTCTATGTAGTGGCAGATCTGTGTGTGTGCATGTGTTTGTGTGTGTGTGCGTGTGTGTGTGTGTGTGTGTGTGTGTGTGTGTGTGTGTGTGTGTGTGTGTGTGTGTGTGTGTGTGTGTGTGTGTGTGTGTGTGTGTGTATGTGTGTGTGTGTGTGTGTGTGTGTGTGTGTGTGTGTGTGTGTGTGTGTGTGTGTGTGTGTGTGTGTGTGTGTGTGTGTGTGTGTGTGTGTATGCACGTGTGGTTGTGCATGTGAGAATGCTCACTACGTGGGGCTGCTGCTGAGAGTTTCACCTTGTATATGAAGTTGGACTGCAGTATGGCCCTGCACTGAGCTTTGACAATGCCAGGACATTTTGTCCATCCACAATTGCACATTTCTGTAGCTGATGTGCCAAAGCATCTGGGGCAGCTGTGTCATGATGGCATGACAAAAAATTAATCTAATCTGCAAGTAGTGCATGTGTGGAAGTGTTCATATGGAATAGCAAGCTGTGTTTCCATTGGGTCTATATTAGAACATCGAATGTTTAATAGTTCGAATCACTAAAGGTTGACCTTTAATGATCGAACTATTAAAACATTGAATGTTCCTAAAAAATAATTCAAAAAAAGAAAAACTAAAGGGTGTAGGCATGGGGGAAAGCCCCCCTGCACCCCCACACTACTTAAATATACCAACTCCGAAACAGCGCTACATTGAAGTAAACGGAAATCTCCCCATACACAGATTTCAGTTTACACGTTCGATATTCTAAACGTTCACTATTGTCTTGTTGACAATATCAGATTCGATATTGTCAGCTTTCAACAATATAATATAGACCCGTTTCCATATCAGAACATTGATCTGTCTCCTGGTAGCATTGAACTGTAACTGTGAAAGAATGCAAGTCTCTGCTGACAACTTTGTAACAAAAGGAGAGCTGAATTTGCAATGCAGTGGTACTTACTTATGCCTTGTTGTATGTTTGCATATGTACTGCACCCAGTTTTCTTCTGACTCAGAAGTTACTTGCTGTCTGTTTTTCCCCTGCCTTCTGATATAAGAAATATGGAATGAGTCTCTAAATTTGGCCCTAAGATACATGCTGATGTATATCGTTAAAAAAGAAAAGAACATTCACATTCATTGAACTTTTAAATCAGTAAAATGCACCACCTACCTCCAATTTATGAACTGCAAGGAATCTGAGATGAGAGGAACTGCAGTTTAATGACTTTATTACATTCACATCAAATTCTTTATTTATTTTGTTAGATGCTTATGTGGTATACATTATTTAAGCAGAACTTGTGAACCATTTAAGAATGAAATTACTGAACTCTGTTGTGAAGGAAAACAAATGTATTTGAAATTAATTTGCCAGGCACAAAGCTAATTATTCAGGAGCTATGCTCATTTTCTCGATTATTAATGTTCTGAAGAAAGGAAAGAAATGTTGGACTCACAGTTCTTCAATAAGCCTTAAACAACACAAACAAGAATTGTTAGAACTAAACCTGATTTAACAATTGGTCTTACTGTATCTACCTACCCACATACCACACACACACACACACACACACACACACACACACACACACACACACACACACACACACACACACACACACACACACACACACACACACACACACACACACACACACACACACACACACACACACACACACACACACACACACACACACACACACACACACACACACACACACACACACACACATGTGTATTTAGATATTGCTCTCTCTCTCTCTCTGTCTCCCTCTCTGTATGAATATATATGTATAAATATGAGTTTTTATATGCAAATTTCTATATCTATATCTGTATCTATATCTACATCTGTATATATATCTATATCTATATCTATATCTATATCTGTATCTGTATCTGTATCTATATCTATATCTATATCTATATCTATATCTATATCTATATCAATATCTATATCTGTATCTATATCTATATCTATATCTATATCGATATCTATATCTGCATATACATCTGTATCTGTATCTATATCTATATCTGTATCTGTATCTGTATCTGTATCTATATCTATATCTATATCTATATCTATATCTATATCTATATCTATATCTATATCTATATCTGTATCTATATCTATATCTGTATCTGTATCTATAGCTATATCTATATCTATATCTATATCTATAATGATATCTATGTCTATAACAATATATGAGCTACATTCAAGTGCTCAAAGAGTTTGAGAGCTTGAAATATTGGCAGCAGAGTTCAAAAATGAACTTTTTGAACATTGTCAGTGTTTAGATGTGCGAAATCGAGGCACGGTGGGGATTGAAAATTTGCCCTTAACCTACTGCAGTGCAATCTTGGAATTGGTATATTTAAATACCAGGAGTTGTGGGGTTGTAGGGAGGCTTGCCCTCCCCACAAAAAAACAAAAAAATTGTTTTGCTTCAAGTCTTTGTGATTCAAACTCTTTTGCATTCAAATCTTTTTGCTTCTGTTTTTTTTTCCCTATGTCTAAGTGTTTGAAGTTTGTGTAGTTTCGACACTTGACATAAACTCATGTATATATATATATATATATATATATATATATATATATATATATATATATGCATATATATGTATATTATGCACACACATATATATAGATATGTGTGTATGTGTTTTATGGTGCTAGTTCAGGAGGTTGACAGATTACAATAGAAAAAAATCAAAGTTTCAGAAGTCAAAATATCCAGCCTTAGAACAGATAAAAAAAAAATAATGCGTACAAGCCCCCCCCCGAATATTATATATATCAACGCCACAAACACCATATTTGATAAAGAGACAACTCCCAATATTCAAAAATACCAGCAACCAGCAAAAAAGCTGGTTGAATGTCGTGAGCATTGAATCAGTGAAGGTTGGACATTCTGCCTCATTGACAAGTTGAATTGGTGCCCAGGTTGAACTTAGAAGGAGGAAGAAAAGCCATCATAGGCAGTGTCTGAATCCTGCATCCCAGTAAAAATGTATTCTGTGAAGGGGGGCAGAACAGATTATTGAGACTGAGGGTGATCCCCACACTTTGCAGCACTAGCATGGTAAAGTTGATATTCAAAAGAAGAAGCTGCTGAGAAGGAGCTTGAATGAGAAGAATCTGGATACCACTGGAGTCTGCAATAAGTCATGATCAGAGCCAGATATTTGGTAAAAACTCTCAGAGTTATAGAAAGACCAAAAGGCAAAGCAAAGAACTGATAATGTGAGGAAGAAGCAGAGAACTGTAAAAAAATCCTGAAGAGAGGGTCCAGCAAGGCCAGATAGGCCTAAGGGAGTATCAAGGGGAATAAGGACAGGAGAGAGAATATTTTGAAAGAGAGACCCTCATACAGGTGTTGAGAAAAAAGAGTTCCAGAAAGGGTCTTTAAGATTCCTCCTTTATGAGAACCAAAAACATCCTGGAATAAAACTCTGTTCCTCAGTTTGAGGGAGGAACAGCTGGAATAGTCCCCTAATTTGTAAGGTCCTGAAGAAGTGGAAGAAAATGAGGAGGCTGACTAAGAAGAGACTGAGGAATTCTTGAAAAGGATGGAATCGATTTCCAAGCCATGAAGTAACCATTTTGTATGAAAAGAACCCATGAACCTGTGGTAATCTATTGCCAGATGGGGTAGGACAGAGTTAACTGGAAAGGAAGAGGAATCTGGCTGAGGGACAGGGAAGGATAAACATCAAACAGAATCAGATATGGTAGGATAAGTGGGCTTTTGACCCCTAGAATCCTGAGTGAGTTTGTCCAAAAGCATTCTTTTGGACAATTTCTTACCCTTCAGGGGAAAGCTTCTGTTGTCTATGCACAAAGGAAGACTTAGAAGGATAATCCCTTTGAAACCTAGGTATAAGGGAAAGGAAAATCTATTTGAGGTCCTGCATAATTCTATTTATCTTGTAAGGTTTTAAAAAGCTATGCAGCTGCAGTAACAGATTCTGGCAGTCCACGAGAGAATCCAACAACTTTGCTTTTATGTCATCAGTAGGAGATTGTAATCTAACTCAGGAGGGCCTGTGTAAAACAGATTCTAAAGCAGCAGCCCTAGAAGATGCATTACCAGCAGCATCACAACTGCATTTATTAGAATGTTGAGGCACTTGATAAACAGAATTCAATAAGGAAATAGCAGAAGTCTTAGTTTTGCAATCAGATATATCAGTGAAAACACCACCAGGTTTAGAAAGAAGAGCCAGCACATACCTAGTCATATGGGTCTGGTAGTGTATGCCTCTGAAAGTCAAGGTGGTTGTGGTATAAACTTTTTTCCAGTACCTATCCATAGCCCCATTGTCCTTATCAGAAGGGAGAAGTTAGGAGGAAGACAGTAATTTGGAAGGTTTATCAGCAGAAAGAAAAATGACTGCAGGGTTGGAGGAAGGATCCCTAAATAAGATCATTTGAGCCTCAGTCACCATGTAAAGACTATCTGGTTTCTTTTTGTCAGGAGCCTGGAACTCAGCAGTAAATGTGTACAGAAGGGTTTCTAACACGGGAGGCACTGCAGAAGGCCTGGGAGAATCTATTTGCAAAAGGTCATAATACCTTTTTTATATTTCAGAACTTTTGAAACTCTCCCGCTGAAAGTGCTCTTGCCACACAAGCTACATGCTTGGACTTGTGCTTTTTCTTCAGAGGAACTTGAGCCCTAACAAGCTTAGATAGTTCAGAGCAGCCCTACCTGACTTCACTGAAAGAACCAGGAACCTCTTGTCAAACAATTATCTGGGGAATCCCGTAGGTTCTTCAGAAATAATCATCCGCTGTTCCCCTCTTGGATGTAGCAGACATATACTCAACATCACTAGATGTGCAAGAAATCAACCATCCAAACATGTCATGACAGAGGGAGCTGGCAATGGAACTGGATAGTTATTAGATTCTTCATCTGACCTGATAGACACATCTTGCAAGGGCTGTACAGTAGAATTCTCTAAAACATATCTTTTCTGACTTCTTCTTAAGTGGCGGTTGAATGTCCGGGAGGGTGGACTCAGAAGCCGTGGTTCCTTCAGCAAGTAAATTCAGATGTTGGTTCTCAAGGCAGATAAACAGAAAAGGAGGACAAACAGCTATGCAGGGTCTTGGGTAAACAAGCTTGACAAAAAGCAGACTAAGTATGCTTGTGGTCTGCATCTAGACAGAAGAAGCACTTGTTGTGTCTGTCGTTATGGGGAATTTGCCACCCACACTCACATTTCCCCTTTCTGGATTGCCTGTAAAAATGGTAACACAACAAAAAGAAAGAAAGAAAAGTCTGCAGCTGGGTATTACCTACTGAAGGCTCTGTACTTGGGCAATGCTCAAAACAAATTGACAAACCAAATTCAAAAAGTAGCATTCATACTGGTGGCAAAAAAGGCCTTAGCACTAGGCATCTGTAAATCATCTATATACCTTATATCTTGGACATAGGACATATGTCTGACATATGGTGCCTGGCCAGATGCATGGTTATCCATGGTAGGCTATCCCTTTAGCAAGGAATACTGCAAAAGCGATAAGGAAAGATATCTATAATATAAGCAAGCTATATAATAAAAGGAAGATAATGCTGGCCCAAAGCAAGAAGAGTAATACCAAAAACATTAGATCCCTCATTATTAAATTAAACAAACAGCTCAGGTACTTAATCAAATATACCAAAGTCAAATTTGAGGCAGAAATAGTCACCCATGCTAAAGAAAACCACAAAGCTTTTTTAGTTATTTTCATAACCTCAGGAGCACAACAAAGCTATGCAATGAGCTGATTGTGAACAATGTTACCTTCATAGAAGCTGAAGATACAGCTACCCTACTAGCTGATAAATTCAGCTCAACCCCCGGCTGTACCACATGAAATACTCAAAACTGACCCATCCCCAGCTGTCACACTAGACCAAGTCTTGAAAGCCGGGTACTTACAATATCCCTGGATTCATGACAGAAAGCATAAAGCACACATTAGCCACACTCCTAACAATACTTTAACCTTAGCCTCTATATGGGTTTTGTACTATGTAAAATAAAAACAGCAACAGTTATTCCTCTGCATAAAGGAAGGGCTCTCCACAGACCCAGGAAATTATAGGCTCATCAGTCTGACCAGCCTATATGCAAAGTCATGCAAAGAATGGAATTAATCAGTAAGGAAATAAGGAACATTCAAACACTGGGCCCATCTCAGTTCAGATATGCCAGCGGCAAGTCATGCTCACTCAACCTATTGAACTTTTTTGAAATGGTCACCAAAGTTATGGTCAAAGGCAAAACAGTACATAACACCTACATAGACTTCGTTAAGGCTTTTGACATAATCCCCAATCTGGCATTGCAGAAAAATGTAATAAACTAAGAATAAACCCCTATGTCACTCACTGAATTGTCAACTGACTCATAGAAAGAAAGCAGATCAAAAACAGGCAAAGCTATCTCCACTAAAAGACCAGTCACCAGTGGAGTCCCTCAAGGATCATTGCTGGACCTCTGCTGTCTGACATCTACTTCCAGGATGTTAAAGTCAACACTAGTTGGGTCTGGCTGACAAAGTTTGCAGGTAAATATAAACAGGGTGCAATTACCGAATCCCTAAAAGACTTGGCCATCCTGCAGGAAGCCTTATCCCAAATAAATAAATGGCACCAGAATCATGGCCTAAAGCTAAATGCCAAAAAATACATTATCATATCCTTTGGAATGTTAACAGCCCCGGGGATGTACCACACTGATAATATGCCTCAAAGAGTAGAGCCAGTCGTTTAGGACCTGAGATCTTATGTGGAAAATGACTTAACTTTTGACCAACCTGTGTCTGTGTCCACTGTGGGTGAGGAAATCCTTCTACATCTTGCAGCTCTTAGCAACAGGATTGCTTCCAGCTCCAAGGATGTCTTTTTCTGCCTTTACTCAGTCCTCATAATGCCAAATATTGAGGACAGCACCCCCTTTGCATGTATCTGTCCAGACCTTCCACAGAGATACTTTATAGGTTCATAGGTAAGTTCTAGCCTAGTTGTCTTTGTGGGCCATTTTAAACCAAGCTAATTTCCGTTTGCATGCTCAAAATAACTTATCCCAGTTGGTTAAAGACTGACCTTACCCATCGCATTGTTGATAATTATATATTACCCCTAATAAGAACAACTGTGATCACACCATAGATAATCTGAAGGGACCCATGCATGGGATAAAGCATTTAGGAGCTGCCTTTGTACATTAATAGTAAAAGACACAATCCTGGGGCACATTTTCTGTTTCCCATCAATAGATCTAAGCTATACTTGAAAATGGACAGGGATGAACTTTGTTTTATGTGGCTGGGGAGTCTGTTCCACAGCAGTGGTAACCTCATTGAAATATACCTGTACCTCCAAACCACTCTGTTGATGTTGCAGAACTTTAGATCACTAGACTGAGTATTTTTGATGCCACTTGACTTGCTGATGTGCAATAAATCCATTAGTAAAGGCCTTGTATGCCAGACATAGGTCAGCTTTTAGCAGTCTTCAGGATATCAAGTGTAGTGACAGGGCTTTGAGTCAGTCCATGTAGGGCATGTTGCTTAGGCTTTGTATCCTTTTAGTAAGATGTCTCTGTGGGCATTCTGATTGTTGCATGTTTTTGGACAGATACATGCCAAAGGGGACTTTAAATTCAATGATTAGCCTAATGAGTGCTAAATTAAGGAGGATAATGTCATCCGTCGATCGAGACACAATCCTTTTGTTTATAAGTTGCGCAATATAGAAGGACTTTCTTACAATAATACTAATACTAATTTAATATTAGTTATAAAATGTTTTTGCAAAAAGGATGCCTGTATTTTGTTGACCAACTTCCAGTGGCCAAAGCCTAGTCACTCTGCTCAGTCTCTTATAGACTGCTAAGAGAATATCTGTGTCTGGCATACAAGGCATCATCTGATCAAATACTGATGTACCTGCTACACATCAGAAAGTCAAATGGCATCAGAAACACTCATTCCATGCATCTAAACCTGTTCTGTTCTGCAACATCAACAGAGCAGTTTGGCAGAACAGGTACAATTCTCTGAGGATACCATTACTCTGAGACGGACTCCCCATCCATGTGAAAGTTTATCCCTGTCGAACTTCAAGTGCAACTCCTAAATGATTTAACCCATAACTGGGGAATTTCTAAATATCTATGGTATGAGGCTAGTCACTACCACGAGAGATAATGTAAATATAGTCCATGAATGGAAGGATAATATAGATACTAAACAAAACAGGTAATTCCAAGAAGCAGTCAGGGAATTTGGCTAGGCTTGAAATCAGCTGCTGGGGTTGTTAGCCTAGTACAAACCTATGAACCTACAATCCTATGAACATATGTCAGACTTTAAGCATTTATTTGCTAACACTAATAGCAGGTCACAGTTCTTGAAGCATCTATGTCTGATAGGAACCAGAGGCTGCAAAAAACAGAGCTACAGATAAGCTTTTTGCTCAACTTCCAACACCTACAACAGAAAACTGACGGACATGAGAAAAGAGCACAAGGAAAAATGTTCACTTCTTCTAATCTTGGTTTCAGGATATTCTACCATCGGAGATGGAGAACCACCAGAATGAGCCAATAGGGTACTGAAGGTAAAATGCTCTTCTATAAGTGGTCCTGCTTAGTCATAATAAAATAAAATAAGGTTAAAAAGAAAACGGATGTTGTTAAAGACAGAATGGTCACTGATTTACTTCTCATTCTACAATAGCTCCTTGCACTGGAACATTCCATGGTGATAATTGAAAAAAGTAGAGTTTTATGAGCTACCATTTCTTTGTTTATAAGTGCACTGACCCAAAAACGGTTTGCAGCCACAATCTGAGGCACATAAGTAGAAAGAACAAAACTGCAACTATGTTAACAGTAAGCAGGATAACACTGTTTACACACACTGGATCAAAAGTTGTCGTATGTCTATGAAATTACATGGATACACCACTAAAGAGTTTCTGCACACAATGTTCACTGTTTGCACACAATGGATCAAAAGTTGTCGTATGTCTATGAAATTACATGGATACACCACTAAAGAGTTTCTGCACACAATGTTCACTGTTTACACACACTGGATCAAAAGTTGTCGTATGTCTATGAAATTACATGGATACACCACTAAAGAGTTTCTGCACACAGTGTTCACTGTTTACACACATTGGATCAAAAGTTGTCATATGTCTATGAAATTACATGGATACACCACTAAAGAGTTTCTGCACACAATGTTCACTGTGTTTTCCTGTATATAGTATTTACAGTGAGCAGTATTACACTAAGTAAAACATCAGAAGTGCTGCACATTGCAGTATACAGAAGCCATTTATTAAATTTTGTAATGGAATCTGGCCTAGGTCATTGTAACATTTGCACTTAAACTGGTTTGTGCTATGAACTTTTGACATTTTGCAGATAAATGTTAGCTCTGTACAAACCCTTAAGAAATAAATGAGGATATTGCTAAAATGCACTACCATTTCATCAGGCGGAGTATTCCTCTGTGAACTATTATGTCGAAGGAAACCTTGCAAGCCTTAAAATCATGGTAAGTCCTTATAGTATAAATGGAAAATCTTCCAAATGATGCTTTTCACTAAGATATCCAAATGTTTAACAAGTTACCAGACCTCTGGTTGAACTGTTTTTGCAAATTTGAAGATGTTCACTGTCGTCTGTTTCAGAATTCTGTACAGACCCATACAATGTTCTTCTGGGTCACATGTATTCCTAGACTGGACTTAACATATGGGCTGCATTCTGTTTTACTCAATCTCCTCGTGTTCACCTTCCTGCTCTTTCCCATTCTACATTTTTTGTCTTGTTTATTCCCTGAGCAATTAAAATAATTCTCATAACCTACTCCTAATGAAAATGATTCTCATAATATACTCTTAACAGCCACAGACAAATATATATTTATTAGTGAACATTTTATCATTTTTGGTGGGGAGACCATGAAGGCAATAAGCATGTGATGCTTTTCTTTCCCATAGCTTGAGTTGACTTAGGAGGGTGGCCGCGGTGGTGCAGCAGTTAGCGTTGCTGCTTCACAGTAAGAGGTTCTCTGGTTCGATTCTTGACTGGGGTGCCTTCTGTGCAGAGTCTGCATGTCCTCCCTGTGGTCACATGGGGTTTCTTCCAGATTCTCTGGTTTCCTCAGACATCTGAAAGACATTCTCTAGGTGGATTGGACACTCCAAATTGGCCGTAGGTGTGACTGTGTGCATGCATGTGCCTCCTGTGGAAGGTTGGGTGCTAGGCTGGCACTGAAATCTCCACTGCCAATCATGAGCAGACAGGTGATCCACTGTGACGACCCCTAACTGGGAAAAGCCAAAAGAAGAAGAAGCTTGAGTTGACTTAGGCTACTTGACAAAAAGGGTAGGGTAGCTACAACAGATCCTTATGAGTGCAGTAAACATTTTATTTATTGAGGAGGCATGGAAGTTAGCATGTGTGTCTTTTTTATTTCTGGGCTACATGAGAGGGTACAGTTGAAATGATGGCAGTCCCAGTATAAACTTTAGTGCTGTCATGATTTACCCTTTCCATTGTGACAGCTAGATGACATTTGTTCTCATTGTGATGGCATACACTACGTGAGAGCAATTGACAGCAACTCATATGTGTTTTATGGTGACCAAATGACAGAACAAAGGCTTTATGTAATTTAAATACCAAATGCCATTTTGTTCTCTTTCGCAAGTAGTAATTGAGCTATCAGAAAATAAAATAAAATAAAACTGCAGTAACACTTTATCTAGATTCCAGTTTTAGTGGAATATGCTTGTTCTATAACTATATTCTTGGAAGTGACAGCTCCTCCTGCATACCCGACCTTGTGGCTCATGCAGCTTACAAACCCACTCACTACCCCTTTTACAAGGACCTGTGATCTTGGTGTTCCATCAGAGACTCCTCTTTCATGCACCATTTATTTCCTTCATCTGTCCCTTTTATTCTCCTCACTTGGGAACCACATTTAACACTGAAAGTTAATGTGGTGTGACACAAAATCGTTTTTTGTATTTGTTAAGTTTGGTAGAGCACTGACACACATGGACCTTTTCCACACTCAGCCTTGGAGTATTGTCTAGTTAAGTGACTTGGTTAGAGTCACACAACAGGCACACAGAGGTAGAAGGAGTAAAACCCTGTAACTTTGGTTACAGGAAGCAGCTTAGTCTTCTGTGCTAATTTCCGCCCTTGCCTTCATCTACTGCCTACAGTATTTTAGTTCACAGTGCTACCCCCTGATTTATTACATCATTTCTAGGAAATGAAAGCAGATCACAGATAAAAGTTTCTTAAGCTAAACGTTTTGAATATACTTAGGGCTATTCGAAAAAAATGCTAATATGACCACACTGAGATGAGTAGCATGGCTGATGTTTTATGGTATGACCCAACAAGAGTTACGTAACTGTAAGTACTGGAATAGTGTGAATATGCCAGGGACAAGCTGCATATGTTAGCCTTGCAACTGCAAACACAGCAGGTGCCAGACAAGTGGGAAGGCTGTACTATGAATGTTTTTGTGACCCAGGGCCATAGGCACATGAGCTGCATATTAAAACTCATGTTAAACAAATGCATATGTGTTAGACAGGCATGCATAGGCACATCAGGGAGCCTGTACAAGAACTACAAAGCTGAGTGCTAAACAGTTTTATTATATAAAGAGAAGAAAACTCAGTGCTAGGATAGTTAGAAATGTGGATGAGCAAGACGGGGAAGGCACACACAGACGGTGATAAGGGAAGAATGTTATGAGGTAGAGGAAGGAGAAGATTCCTTTTTTGGGAAACTGGAGCCCATTTGTTTGTTTTTTCTCATTTATTTATTTAATTATTTAATTTTTTATTTATTTATTTATTCTTGATAGGGGAAGAAGGGT
Source organism: Protopterus annectens (assembly GCF_019279795.1). Lineage (NCBI taxonomy): Eukaryota > Metazoa > Chordata > Ceratodontiformes > Protopteridae > Protopterus > Protopterus annectens. The sequence goes on from NC_056729.1 coordinate 1,258,154,330, forward strand.
ACAGCAGGATGGAAGCATGGAGAAGTAATGGGTAACAGCTAGAGCATAGATGGTAGCAGAGGCAGATATGCAAATGTATAACACAGGTAAAGGTTAACAGTGAATGTGCTCATAGAAAAGGAATGGCCCTAATCAAGAGCAGCAGGCAGACAGACAGATATACGTAGGCAACTGCTAAATAGGGCAACTAATACGGGAGGGTGACTGATAAACAATGAAGAGGAATACAATGATGCATAGCTCTCAACTATTCCAGATTTTCAAAGGATATCCAGATTTTTGCCTTATATTTTTTTGTCTGATCCTCATAAAATTTTGGTTTTCTAGCAAATCACTGGTTAATTATTGAGGACCAACTTCAGCAAATAATGGCATGCATTTGAATTAGGGACTTCATACCCATCATAAAATTCATCCTAACACAAAACCCTTCATTCTATCAACTTTTTAAGTTTGTAAGAGCAATATTTAAAAATTGTCCCTATTTTTAGGTGTTTGAGCCCCATTATTTATGGTTTTGTTCAGATTTCTTGCTCTAAGTGGTTGAGAGATATGCAGTGATGAAGAATACGGTGGGGTGAGGATAGCCTGTCAAGCCATAGAAGGAGCCCACCCAGAATTCAGTCACCTCCATGGCTAACATGCAGGGTAGGATCTGCTAGTGGTGACCCAATAGTATAGGCCAGGTGGCTATGTGAATCTATCAGTCACATGAAGAGGCAGATTTCTTGCTCTAAGAGGTTGAGAGATATGCAGTGATGAAGAATACAGTGAGCTGAGGATAGACTGTCAAGCCGTAACAGAAGGAGCCCACAGAGAATTCAGTCACCTCCATGGCTGACATGCAGGGTAAGATCTGCTAGTGGTGACCCAATAGTACATGCCAGGTAGCTATGTGAATCTATCAGTGACATGAAGAGGCATTCCAGGGTGCAGTAAGGATACTGATCTGCTGATCCACCTCAGTCCTTACTAGCTGCTGCTTCTCATACTAGATGACCGTTGAGGTTCCCTCCATGCTACTCCCCTGATGTGTAGCCAATGATACCCCCCAGAGAAACAGCACCAGAGGACACCAGAAAGCCATCCAGGTTAGCTTTCATAGGATGCTTTTCAACACCAGGTGATATGAATGACCTTGTCACTGTCATCATTTTGCAGGACAGCAGCAAGCAGCATGGAGGGAACCCAGTTTGCATGTGCAATAAACAACAATATAATGAAGTCATTGTTAAACTGAAAAATGAAATGTCATTTGCTGTGAAAAAACAGAAGTATGTACAGTTGTCATAATTGGCACATGTTAAGACAGTAGCACAGATAACATGCCTGTAACAAGCACTTATAATCGTTAATGAACAACAAGTAATGATGTAATACTCCAGAAGAAAGAAAATCTAACTGCACTGGTATGCAGGCTTAATACAGTTGCCACACACATAGACAGTCCAGTTAAAACTGATCCAATGAAGGACCTTAGCAAACTTAAAAATGTATTAAATGTGAGTCTTATAAGGGCTATCAAACAATATTCAATGGTGAGGTCTTACAATAAAAATAAATGTCAGAGCTGATTTAAACAGTTTAATCACAAATGAATGTATGGGATAACTGCAGTACAGTTGCCCTGAAACCTGGAAATGTTGGCCTTTTTGAGATGGCAAGCCTATTTGCTACAATTTTGTCCTCTGCTGCAAAATAGAAAAAAAAAGCATTAATGAGAATTGCATATCTATAACAACAGAAAAAAAAATATACCTATACAGTTTCAGGCCTACTGTGCAATATCTCAGTAAATAACAAAATATTATTAGAACATAGAGGCCATCTTACCCTAACCTCTCATTCCCATTGGAGTATATAGTCTGTAGGGCAGTTCTTTTGATCACAATATTTGGACTGATACTGCTCACCAGATTGGATGTTGGTCATTCCCATTACACATGAGACCTTCACAGCTGTTCTCCAGCAGGCACCCTCTGTGCTGTATACGCACCAGCTGCAAAAAGATTTTTGCCTCTCTATTGCACACTTAGGAGATCTACCACACTCAGATCCTGCAGACCCATCTGAATTGTCAGGTGAAGTCTAGGAGTGCAAATAATAGTTGGTGTGCAGCACTGCATGTTATAGCGATGGCATGTATTGATAGGCAGCATAGTAGCATGATGGGTATCTATGGCAGCATCGTTTACATGGTCACTAGTGTTGAGGGAGGACAACAGCTGTGCAGCAAGGTTTCACAGCTGCATAGATCTAATGTCACCTACATGCCTAAGCATAGCTATGTTGGGCAGCTGCATTGCGTAATGATAATGGTCTTTAGCATACTGCAAATGTTTAACAGCATGGCCAGGCACTATAACTAAATACTCCGTAATTGGTTACAGTGTTACAGTGCATGTGCATGTGAATTAAGTGGAATGGTTCTCATAGTACACAACAGGGCTGATAATGTATTGTTTACTGATGTGATTCAGAAAACATCATGCAACATCACTTCACTAACTTAACTGCTATGCTACACATCCCTTTATAGCTGATTATAAAGCACACTGTTGAGACTGATGGACTGCAAACACTGAGGACGTTGAGGAATAGGGAAATATAGGGAAAGTGGCAGCAGACAGCAGCATTGGTAATGGTCACTGCATTGCAAGGACCATGCCAAGGTGCTTGGCTCCTACATGCACTTGTCACACTGGTGAGATCAAATGTACAAAAACTACAGTGGGGCTGCTAGGGATATGAAAGAATGTGTTGGAGTTGGGGTGGCCAAAACAGAAAGAGCACAGTGAAGAGGCAGGATATGTTGTGATCCTGTTGTCAAGGCTTGCAGTGAGCTAGGGCACAGGGAATAGGAAGAACACTTTCTGTTCCCAGGGATGGGTTATATCCATTAATGGCTCACTGTACAGGTTCAAAGGTTTATAGGAGGTTACTAGGCTAACTGCTGTAGAGCCCTTACAAACCAGCCATATTTATCCAGATTTACCCCAATTTTCGGTGGTTAGGTGAGTGAAGTTCATTGAGGTAAGGGTCTATGGTAGTTAATACCAACTTCTTTTGTCCAGGAGGGACATGGGCACCACCCAGGAGTGAATTTGTGGTCACCCATCCATTGATCTAGGTTGTATTTGAGGAGGGTTAGGGAGGGGCTCTGTTTCACGTGAATTGGAAGCTTGTTCCAAAGAAGTGGCAGTCTCTGGGAGATGCATCTATCACTCCATCATAGCCTGTTCATGCCAGAGGCTATCAATCTGCAGCCAGTAACCAGAATTCAGAATCCAATCCTGTACCTTGTATGTGTGAGGTTAAGATCTTAACCTTTATGCTAACCTCCCCCACTAAAGAACATATTACAAGTTCATTGTAAATACTAGGATATTAGTCTGTTAGACTATTACAGGCTGAGCCAACAACCAGAGGCAATAATCAAACCCTGTATCTTGTATCTGTGTGGTTAAGATGTTAACCTTGATGTCATTCCTTTTGGGGAGGAAAGGAAATGCATGACACACGAAATGGGCAAGATGGTTTACATCCTTATTGGGGGGTTGGATCAATGTAAAGCACAGGGAGCTATGTTATCTACCCACGTGGAAGGTGATGCCAGGCCTACATTGCAGTGGGGATGCACTGTATTGTAAGCAGTGGCACAAGATCAGTGCTCACATATGCAACAGTCTGCCACAGCAGCATAGGAATAATGCCATTGCCTTGTAAATTCTGAACCCACAACATGGTTACCAGTGGCTGTGAAGTTGTGGGTGTACATGGGTGGTCTTGTATACAAACAATTATTCTCATGTGTATCCATAGTGTAGTGGATCAGCCATTGCAGCAAAAGATAATAGCAGCTCTGCTGCAGGTCTTATCCACATAAGTTAAGGTAGGAGATTCCTGGATAAGGATAAACCAGACAAGGCCTCAGATAACAGCTGTGGCAGGAAATGTTGCAGAAAGTAAATGCTGTCAATAAACTCAAATGGATACCAGTCCTTAGGTGTTGCAGGGTCACTAGGACGGCCACGGTGGTGCAGTGGTTAGCGTTGTCGCCTCACAGCAAGAGGTTCTCTGGTTCAATCCTCTGTGGAGTCTGTATGTCCTCCCTGTGGTCACGTGGGTTTCCTCCACGTGCTCCATTTTCCTCCCACATCCCAAAGACACTCTAAACTGGCCCTAGGCATGAGTATGTGTGTGTGTGTGTGTGTGTGTGTGTGTGTGTGTGTGTGTGTGTGTGTACGTGTGTGTGCGTGTGTGTGTGTGTGTGTGTGAGTGTTTGTGCCTTCCATTGAAGGTTGGGTGCCAGGCTGGCAACTTGACACCGTAAAAGTCTACTGTCAATCATGAGCAGACAGGTTTTCCACTGTGGCAACCCCTAACCAGGAAAAGACGAATAAAGAAGGTGTTACAGGGTCACTGACTCGATCCTCCATACAAAGAAAATGCACAAGCCATAGCCACATACAGTTCAGCCACTATGATTGCACCCACAAGACATTGCTGAGCAGTCCATTATGGTTCTTAGTGCAGACATTGAAAGAACACGTATTCTGGCTGGTAGATCTGATATGGGAGCCAGGCTGGTCTAGACTGTCAGGGTATCTGTTGTTATTTTCATATTAACTGTTATTGTTATGGAAAGTTATTAGTTTATAAGCAGTGTGATATACTTGATCTTAATTTTGTGATTATAGGCCATGTATATCTATGGCATGTAGCTCTCTTCCTGATGTATGGTGGAAGCTTGCATATATACTGCTTTATGCACTGGTAAGTAATCTGTATGCTTTCTCTGATTTGATTGGGAGAGGAACCTGCAGTACAGATCTACAGATGCCTGAGGTCAGCATAGCTCTGAAGGATGACAACAATAGCATTGCATGCATAATAAAGTCTTAGGACACAGTGGTACTGGCAGCAATACTAACAGTGGAAAGAAAATTCCCTTCTTCACAGCTGAAGGCACTTTCAAGGCTCAAGATTGACCTCCCATATCACCTGAGTTTATTAAAAGAATCCCAATCCACATAAGGCTCACATGTTGTAGATAGGCAGGAAAAATGCAGTCATCATCTCGGGACTGCACATTCTCTGTTGTGTTCACATGTCACTGGGAAAATCATGTTGTTGTCTATCAGTACCCTAAGACTTAGCTGTTCCATGATGTGGGTCTTACTCTAGGCATCATACATCAGAGTTGTGATTTTGGTAAAGCCAGATGCTAATAAGACTATGTTAGAGGTGTTTCGTGTGCTGCATGACCTGTGTGATGATATCCATGGCCTCCTGTTGCATGGAATGAGGGCAATGGCATCCAGGGCAGCCATTAATGCATCATTACAGTTACTTGCAAATGGCAGACACAGCTGAGGTAGGGAACAGTTGCACAGTGTAGATGTGCCCAGCTGCTTTGTCTGAATGGCTAGGTCCACTGTGGATTCCACCCCTGGCCATGAATGGTCACATGGATGTGGATGACTCTCATCTGGTTTCTCTGTGGCTTCTACCCCTGGATATTCACTTTGCCATGCATGACACTCATCTAACTTCACCATGGTATCCACCCCTGACAATGAACAGTTAGACATGGACATTTGTCCAGTTCTACTCTGAATGCACTGCACTGGGCAGCCCACTCAGGGTCACTTAGTTCGACAGCAAATCACTGTCCAAATCGATGTACCCTAAATGACATGTACAACTGGGCAAATAGAGCATAATGACATATACCCACCTGCTGGTACCACCCAGCAGGGGCTATAGTGACATTACCACATATTTGCCTCACCCTACAGTGGACCACATGCCTCCAAACCTGACATTGGAAGGATACCTGGCACACTCAGCCAGCATTCTGCCCCTGGAAGATTCGCAATGTCACTTGAAGACATGATCTCTGACACTTCACAACCTCCTCGACATGTAACTGCCTACTGTATACATGAACCATGACCTTTTCGCCTATGGTAGAATTCTTGGCCCATGACACTCTGCTCCTTTGTCTATGCAAATGATGATAACTATGCCTTGTCCAATGCTATAGCTTATGTAATTTTGATAATATCTGATACGCAGCATGGACAGTCGGTGCTCTGTATTGCATAGCATGGGTAGATAAATCCATGCATCACTTCAGTCCTGTGTTTGCCTCATCCTTGCCCATTGTTGTGGACTAGATGCCATCTTTTTGACAGTGCTATACCATATTGTGCCTATCTTTGTTTCATGTTGCGGCCCATTGCAGCCATATCCTCTTCTAACTCCTCATTGGTTCCTCTACCACTCCTGAGACAGGTATCCCAGTTAGTGCTGTGATATCCCCTTATTGTAACAGTTTTCATAGAACCACCTTATTTAGGATTGCCACCCTAAAAATACCTTGCTGCACATCTTAGCAACAAATTACAATGTATCAGACATTCAGGCAGTGGAAGCCAGACTTCAGCACTCCAAAGGCATGTCCATGGGTGTTCTGTGTCTGTGTCTTAGCAGTGTTGTATACCATCTTTATTTCTGTCTGAGATTTGTGGATGGATGTGATTAGCCATAACTGCAAGGCATAAACAGTATAATTTATATCACATACCAGCAAACAGCATTTTGAGCAGTCTGCTACTATATTCAAGTGGCAGTGCTTTTATAGCATTTAGGTTTGGCAATGTTGGCACCTACCATCTAGATATCCCTGTGGAAAGCTCCCCTACATGAAAAGTTGGTATAGATTACTCATGCATCAGATGTATGAACAATAGCAACTGCATGGCACATAGACTCATTGTATATAACATCCTGTACATCGTACATGAACGGAAAGTTGATGCAGTGCAGTCTCTTCTGGTTAATGCTTCAGATACATGTGGAGCAGGAGGGGCCTTGATTGCAGTGTAGGTGCAGCCAATGGCCCCCAGGGCCTCAAGAAAATTGTATATGCGGTAAAATGCCCATATAATGATGATTATCTCTAATGCTGTCTGTGAGAATCACATATGTTCTAACACATATATCAGCATGACATCCAAGAAATGGTGTAGGATTTATAAACTGAGGACTACAAAACTCCTAGTTATCTCCATTTGGATACTGAAAGGTCCATATAACAAGAATGGTAAAGGCAAACAGACTTTTGTGACTATGGGGATAGGTGTTCCACGCAATCCACATCACCCCACGTGATGATGGCACCACTCTACCAGCTTTTTATTATATCTGACCACAGAGTAGTGATCAGCTATATCCCAGTTGTGGAGGTAATAGTATGCCAGCTGCTGATGGTCCAGTCTAAAATGTGGAAGGCTGCAGCATGCAGTACTGTGGGCACAGGCTTCAAAAGCAGCCACCAATATGTGCTGACTGGCTAAAGTAGATGTCACTGCTAACATCTTAGTGTGAGTGATACATTGTTCACCAACAAATGATTATGAGCAGATAACGTGATAATTGTGGTGAACTGTGCAAATTTTATATGTTTCTAAATCATGTTGGCATTTAATTTCAATATACGCATATACTGTAACTCAAATTAGCATGTTGATATTCACTTTTATGTGACTACAAGGCCATTTGCATATGATACATACTGTGCTAAGTTTTCAGCTAGAATGATCTCACTAGCTGTGTCTCTGAATCTCCCTGTACATTATAGTGACACACATTATTTCACCTAAAATAGTTTGCAACTTTTTTTCAAATACCATCTTTAGTCTGGTTTATAAGGTTTTATACAAACATTGCTGTTTTGTTAGGTTTGAGGGTTTTTTTAATACTACCCTGAACCTATGGTTATGAAATAGATTTGTAGAGTGGTTGGATCTTTTCTACAGTGAGGAAGGATACACCAGATGTCTCAGGAAAGGCATGAATTTCTAATGTAAATGATTGCATTTAAACAATCCTTCCTTCTGGAGTTACATTATATCATATTCCTGTCCCAGACTGTTATTTTCTTGGTGTTACAGCTTTCCTGCTTTAAATGTTGCTTTTGCAACTTTATCAAGACTAAATGGCATTCTTATATCATATTTTGACTACTTCCAGTTGTAGTTTCAGCTTTTCATCAGATGAACTATGCAGTTTTAAATTTATTTATTTGGCATTTGTTTACTAGAAAAGTTCATCTGGGTCATGAGGTACCCATCTTCAGTGGAGGCCCAGGGAGAAAAACTCATGATGCATATGGTTAACAGAATTTAACAGACATAATAGTCATAACATTCAAGCAACAAATTTGAAAAACTACATATTAGCTTGTCAGAATAAAAACTCAACAGACATAATAAAGTCCTAGTGTTCAAGCATAAATTATATGGAAAGCCTGATAATAGGAAGATGCAGCAGCATTTACATAATCAATGATTATCATAATTATTAATATTCTAGAGGTCATGAAATTTGATAAAATATTATATTGGTGAAAGCATAGGATAGTTTGAGTAGAAAAGGGTAGGGTGTGATAGAGGGGATAGTAGGAATAGATGTGGAAAAGGTATGAGCATAACCCCCGGAGATTATATGTAAAGGAAGGGAGGGTAGGGCAAGTTAGCAGTGGGGAGAGAGAGAGTAGAGGTAGAAAAAGGTATAAAAATACATCAGCCTAGACTCATACAGAGGCAAAACCAAGCATAGCTGGCCTCCTACCCTCAGATAAATTTACAGGTCAATTTATAATTAAGAGCAATCACTCTATAGCCAGAACAAAGCAATTGACAAAGAGTTGCAAGTAAAACAGGTTTACTGTAATTTCCTGAGAAAAATACCTGGCATATGCAGTATAGTCTACTGGTCAAAGAAAAGGAGACAATGGCCAACTTTGTAAGGGATCCTACTATTTCATAGCCAGGGCAAAAAGATAAGACGTCTTTGCACTTTGTTGTTGTCAGGGAGACGAATTGTACCCATGACCTTATCTTTTAAGTAGATAGCTTAATAGGAAAGGGTAAGACAAAGAAATACCACTGAATAGTCTACTTAGAATGTTTATTCCTGGGATAATAACTTGTCCTTATATCATGGCTTAGCTGCAAAGTGGTCTGCCACTGTAAAAACTCTCTTTTAGCTTTTCCCTGTTAGGGGAACTCCGGTCCACTAATGATTGGCAGTGAATTTTTACAGTGTCGAGTTGCCAGCCCAGCACCCAACCTTCAAAGAAGACACACCTACCTTCATGACTTTAATTCACTCGACTGCAAGGCTGACATGCAGACTCCACACAGAAGGCACTCAGCTGAGAATCGAACCGGAGAATCTCTTGCTGTGAGGCAACAACACTAACCGCTGCACCACTGCAGCCATCAGTTTCATGGTTACTGTAATGAATGAAAATAGGGTGTATCATATAAATCTGTAAGCATTCCTTTATCCATGAATATGCAATGCTGTCAAATGCTTTTTTTTTTTTTACTCTATCCATGCCATACTTAAGATTCTTTCCCTTCTAAGAATTCTCTATTATGACTTTAACAATAAATATCCTTTGTTCCATATGACTTTCTTTTGTTACCCTTTTGCTCGATTGCCATGATTGAGTTTTCTTCGAAATGACTATAAACTCCATTGGCATTGATTTCAGTATATAGTTTATTCATCATTGGAAGGTAAGTTATCAGTCTATAATTTTTAGGATAGCTTACAGGTTCACTCTTAAGAAAGAGTATACTTTTTCCAGTTGTTAACCAGGTTGGTCTCTTTTTGGGGTGTGCATATAATCAGGACTAAATCTCTGTGTAGCAATGTTAATACTTTTAGCCAAAAGCTAGGCACTGTATCTGAGCCCTGGGGGTTCCTACTTTGGAGCTCTTCTTAATTTTGCTTGAATTTCTTTGGTCATTACTTCATCCCATTTCATATCCTATACATCTGAACTTCTTACTGTTTCTTTCACTTCTTCTATCCATTCAGCATCTCTGTTATATTCCACAGGGTTTCACAGATATCTCGCCAAAATGTGTCTTGTTCTTCCTTTTTGGTGGTGTTTCTATTCCTTTTGCTTTATTTCCCAGTTCTCAATAAAATGTTTTTTTAGATGATCAATGAACTGCTTATTCTGTGCTTTTCCTTTATATTATTATGCACATATTCTAAGTTTTTCTTTCTGTGCTGATATCTTTAATTTATTATTTGCAACAGTGCATGATAGATCCTGGTCTGTTTTGATACTGTACATTGCTACTATCACGTCTATCTTTCCAAGTATGTTTGTCAATCTGTTCCCTCATCTATAATCTTCTAACAGTGGCGCTTTTTGTCTTAATTGCTTTATAATTTCCTTTATGTGATACTTCCATGATAGCATTTGATTTTTTCCCTTCCTTTCCCTTACTGTCTGTATTTTTCTGATAAAACTGTGGCTGTTGTTAATTTTACTGCACAGTAACATATCCTATTTACTTCGGTTATATCACATGAATTTCTGTTAATAGTCTTGATTACTGTGTTATTTTTTTTATCAGACTTCTAACATTTTGGGTATTATTGGCTTTCTGTAATCTGCTTCTTTCATTGATCTTAATATGTCTATCCATCTCTATTAAATCAAGGAATTCTTCCCTTAGATCTTTTTCTTCTAAGCCAAGGGTACATTCTTTATTCTCTGTTTCCTGTAAGCATTCTACAGAAAATTCCAGAACATCTTCCTGTGCCATATTCTCTTCAGTTTCATTCCATGTCATCAGTTGCTCTTTCATATGGGAACTCATTGGCCTATCACTGCACATCAACTACATCAGAGTTGTCATCATTTCCTGTTCCTTACCTTGCTGTGCCATTCACACTGAACTTTTGAAATAGTTTCCTATTGAAGGCTCTAGAGTATCTTCATGTGGCAACCAACTAGATTCTTCCCGTTCCACCTATTTCTCCTTAGTTTTGGGACTTAGTGCTTCAAAATGCTGTGACATTACCAGATTTGAATTTTCTACACTAAATGCTTCACTTCACAGGTAATCCATAACTTAAATTTTTATTCATTTAACTTCTCCATTACTAATCATCTTTTCTACTTCTCCCTTTGTTTTCTTATTTTTTGTATTGTACATTTTATCATATTTAGATGCCTTTTCCAGTATTTCTCTTCAAATGTCTCTGCTGCTACTTTTTGTATTGATTATTTTTGCTTTCTTCTTTACATAAATATTATACCATATTAAATTTAATTTTCTTTCCCATATTTCCTCTTCAGATGTCTTCTGTCTCAGCTGCTTGTCTTTAATTTGGAGACTCACTGTTCCATCATTCTGTGACATAACCTGTGTTGAACTTTCTAGACAAAATTCTTCATTTTCAAGGTACTGCATAACTTCAGCTTCTGTTTGTTTAACTTCTACGTTACTAATCTTCTGTTCTACCTTCCCTATTTGTGATCTTATGTTTTGTATTGAGAAATTTTCTATAGCTGTGTGCCTTTGCCTTTGTTTCTCTTCAAACATCTTTGGAGCTGCTTTTTATATTGATTAGTTTGGCTTTCTCCTTTGCATAAATATTACACCATATCAGATCTCTATTTCTTTCCCATGTCTATGTTTCTTTTTTATACCTTTCAAAAATCTCTAGGTTTTGCTCTTTATATTTTCACACATCCTCAGTCACTTCCTTTCCCAAAAGGCCCAAGGTTTCTTGATCTATATAATGTTTTTCTTGAATCTGTTATATTAATGACCACAAACTTGCATTTGAAGCTTTTGACAGTTTTTCTTGTGTGGGTGTTTTTCTTTCCTCTAATTTCTCTTTAGTCTTTTTGAATATCTTCTATCTGGAAATGATGGGCTTCATGTATAAAAGTAACAACACATAATTTATTTCTGATCTCCAATAATATACTCTATCATCTTTATGGTTCTTTTGTGGGCTGTCAGTTTTTGTGTTTTTGTGGACTACTACTTCCTTCTACAATAGGGTCCATCCTCCCCTTGAACTTAGCCTAACCCCATTGCAGGAATGTTTCCTTGTCTTGGGGATTCTACACTGTCAGTTTTTCCAGTCCTGGATACAGGATTGGGCACCTTTTGTCCTGGGACTTGTGAACCCAGCCGTCTTTTTTATTTTTTAACCTACTACTGTCCATGATATACGCTATATAAAATGCAGTCTATATATTGTTTTTGTCTTGGTGAGATTTTGTAAAAACAGGGTCCATTTTGTGAAGGTACTTGCCAAAACATGAGGAGTGAATTTGATTCCAGCAATACTACTGTTTTTGCTTGATGATTTTTTTCTTCTTTCCACCCGACCCCTAACAGTAATCAACATATATTTTATATGTCCAAGTCTTTTAGATTTCTAATACCATGGCAGAAATAGACCCCATTTTTATGTCAAACTATGTTTAAAGTTTGTGAATTAGTATTTTTTCAGTCTTTGATGTTAGTCAAAAATGCTCTTTGCAGAACTCACAATGTGCCAAGAACTGATTCCTTCTGCAATTCATATGGAATTACATGTATTTGTAGCATATCTAAATAAAACTGTAAATTCTTTTTTATGAGACCCTTTACTCCTACTACTATTGGAACTGTCTGGGTATTCTTTTTCCACATTGGCCTCGTACCATCAACATACAGTATGCCTAAACTTACTGGCAGGAAAATAAAACACACTGAGACTTATCAGAGTAAATAAGGGGTGGATTAAATATACCAGTGTCTACAAAAACTTACATATGGTCCCAACAAAATATGATCTTGATAAGTAGGCTAGGTTACAGCCTTGCAAAAAGTGTTTCAATATTTGACTTTTAAAAGCTTATGACTTAGTCTGATGCAGCTTACAAAGCTTGCAAAGTACTATGCCATGGCTTTATGAGTATGGGTCCATGATGCCTCCTTGTGTGTGTAATGTCAGATAAAACAGGTATTTGCTGAACTTCAGCATTAAAGAGATTAGCATATATACTTTTATAAAGGTCTAAACCTTAAAGGGTGAAAAAACTGAAGGAGTTTTCCATTCTGAGACTGTACAATCTTGTAATGATAGAAGGCTGAGAAAGCCACAACTTCTGGGAGGACATATGCCTGTCCGTGTCTGGGTAAATGCCTAAGATCCAAATGATGGGGGACACAGGAAACATAAGACTCAGAATGTTATCTACCAATTAACTACTTACTGCCATGTACTTTGTACCCAGAAACATCCCCAAAATATGTGAAACTCATTGGTTCTCTCTTCTGGACATATTGAACACAGTTTTTCTGCCAGTTGTGCTAGGGTCCAGAATTCTTGGTACAATAAATGTAACTGGTGTGTCAAAAGTCAAGGTGTTCAAGATAGACTCCAGCGAATACTGTAATAGAAACTAGGCTTGGTATATGTGGCTTCCTCAGAAAAGAGAGCAATGTGACACAAGAGTTGTTTTTTTTTATATATATATATAACCCATGACTGGAAAAAAAGAAGGTACACCTGTGCAGGTTTGATAACTGAAAATGTGTCCTTGCTCCTAGGGAAGGACAATGAGATCTGAATAACAGGGATCAACTGCCATTTGAGCCATGTTTTGAATTTGAGGCATGCTTTGATAAGGAATAATGAAAAGCATGCTGTAGTTGCAAGTACTTCCAGAAATCAGTGGTAGGAAGATTATACTTCTGTTGATAATAAGCAAACATAATGCAGTGAGGCTTGCTGGAATCCCCTTCTAGAAGCAATCTAGAAGTAACTAGTTAATTCTTGAATTCTTTAGTTGCCCAAGATTTCCAAAATATCACTTTATTGCAGACCTTTATGTATGAGTTTCCCTAAACTGGGTGCATCTGTGTATCAGGTTTCCTGGCATGAAAACAGACTCAATAACTTTTTATGGGCTTTGTGGGCTATGATTAGTGTGGCCAGTTGTAGAAATGTTTTGGAAGGATTTTGCATAACATACTTTGTGAGAGGAGCCATGGAATTATCTAGCATCAAGGGACACCCATACTGGGAGAGTAGTTTACAAGCAAACCAGGTATTTATGAGAGACCACAGCATCCATCATGTGACACACATCTATGAAATCATGGCCCTGTACCTACTTGGCAAGACAAGAACATGATTAGGGATGCCGTGATGCTTCCCATCCCATAAAAACTACATCATAACGCATCTAATTTTAATCAATCATTTTTTGCTAGGAAAACCTGTGTGTGCCTGAGAATATAGAAATATTTAGGACAGAAGACCATTTGAATAGATGAAATCTTATCCCACTGTAATAGACAAAGTTTCCTCCAAGAATGAGCTGAAAGGAATAACGTGTCCCAGAATGTTTTCAATTTTATGTTGACCATTTCCCTATGGTCAGTATTCATCAGCAATCCCAGATATTTTGGTGGGTGTTTGCACTACCTAAACGTGAGGACATTTACTATAGCATGTGCTGTAGAAAAAAAATGGTAACTATACTGCCCTTATATGTTTGAATCTCTGCAGTTTTTAAACATCCCCTTGGTTTCACCAATGAATTTAAAGCTCAATATTTTCCAACTGCAACAATTAGGTCAGCCTAAATATATGCTCTACCAGAATGCCGACTGCCCCTATTTTGTTTTCCCTAGTGATTGATTCTATAGTTTAACACATTTAATTTAATTCTCTACACTGTCTTAATACCTTAAATGTCATGCCTGATATTGATTTTACAGTTTGTGCTAATGACACATTAATTGCATTAAAATATGTACACTTCCAATCATTCAGAAAAAGTTATCTAGAATTTAACAGCTTTTGAGGAACTTTACTAACTTGTCCAGATTCTTAACCCTGATTCACAATAAGACTCTTACCCAGGAACTCCACAGATTATCAGCTTCTGTTGGATGTATCCCCATACTTTACCTTAGGATAACACCTTGTCATACATTACACAATGTATACAAATTGAATGTCCAAACCCTAGCAATTATTGCCATGGAACACACACACACACACACACACACACACACACACACACACACACACACACACACACACACACACACACACACGTACACCTCATAGCTTTAAGACCACATGGCACATTAACAGTTTTACTTATAAGCAGCAACAGTCCAAGTCAAATAAGCTTCACATAAACAACTGAAGAACACATTTATGATTACATTCTTTACAAGAATTTATCCACCTCACTGTCATCCCAATACCCTTCAGTACTATTGTGGCAACAGTAACCACATCTTGGCTAAAGCTCATAAGCGTTTACACACATGCACAATGTGTCCATGAGAGATTAAAAGTACCCTTTTCATTGCCAATGCCACTTCCTGCCTTTATGGTAGCAGACTATAACTAGCCATACCAATCTGGTACACCAAGGTCACAATAACTGTGCACTCCCCAAACTATCCATCTGTACTATTGACTTACGATAGCTCTAAGCAGTTACTGTCCTCAAAAGGTAGATGGGAATAGCTACAATTCTCCAGTCTGTGTAATTACCCATAGATAAATTACCAAAACAACCAGCAAAAAGTGTTTGAGATTAACAGTGAGATTCTTTAGTTAAATAAGTTAGGTTGTATACTTTGCAAATTAAGTATATGAATAAATAAGTTAATGCAAAGGGAAATGTAAAATAAAAAAAAAATTTTAAATATCTAGATGTCAATAGAACACTCTTTCAGCTACTACTACTGCTATAACTACTTTTATTATTTCCACTAACTGAAGATCACTGTAATCGGTCTAGCTCTGACATTTAGCAGGTGACAAAATGTCACAGACAGATTTTATACAGATGAATTCTTGAAGTATGTGAATGTTTTTATCCTTTCTAATCTACAGTCCATACAATGATTTGGTTCTCAGAAAACACTTATCAAGGATAGCAGAGACTAAACAGATAAACTGTTGAGTTATTTTACAAGGAAAGAGCATTTTAACTTAACAAAACAAGATGGGTTGCTTGGAATGAGTCACCGGTGGAAATATTCAGTTAATATGGTTATAGAGAAAAAATCTGTATTAGGAATAAAAGTATTTATCCTTGTTGTTCCACTTTGTCAAAGTAACATAGCTTTAGAATGAAAGTAGCCATCTAAGGAGCAAAACTATACTAATGTGCGTATGTGTGTGTGTGTGTGCGTGTGTGTGTGTGTGTGTGTGTGTGTGTGTGTGTGTGTGTATATGTGTGTGTGTGTGTGTGTGTGTGTGTGTGTGTGTGTGTGTGTGTGTGTGTGTGTGTGTGTGTGTGTGTGTGTGTGTGTGTTGCAACATTTCATTTAGACATTCTGGTGTACCTCTGCAGAAAAATGCTTAACTTGTGTAACTTATCACCCCACATCTTTGCTGCATCTCCACTGAGAAAAAAAATTATAGGTTGTTTTCAACTTTCCACATGTTATATCTTAGCTACATTTTCTAGTGAAATTCAAGAGCTATACAGATTATTCAGTTCTTGCCATCTCGTTCATAGGTTCATACTAGGCTATATGCCCTAGGGCATTTATAAGCCTAGCCAAAATGTGTTTGGCTTTCGCCACCCATTTTAAATTTATTTTGCTATGCCCTTTTTCGAGGTTAGTATACTGTGCCTCTGTCTAACAGTGACACAGAAGTGATACCCGGGGTAAACCTACGATCTCCCATCCGCTCATCAAGATTCCTCTTGAAGAGAGTCAATGAGGGACTCTGCCTAACCTGGACTGGGATTTTATTCCAGAGTGAAGGGAGCTTCTGGGTTATGAATCTGTCCCTCCAGCATGTCCTATTTATTTCAGTGCTGAGGTTCAAGTCTCTCGAGCGCCTAGCTCGATGGGATTTGGATTTTCTGAGGTGCAGCATGTCCATTAATTCCGGGTAGGACATGGCTTTATGGGTCTACTTCTAAACACCGACACGACGATTCCCTGACACAAAACTCACCGACGCCAAATAACCGACAACACACAAACCCGACACAAACCCGACAACGCAAAACACCGAACACCAAAACACTGACACACGGAACGTAAACAATACGCGGCACTACATAGCATACACACTAGCCCTGACCCAAACCCTAACTCTAAGGTCCGACACTATCGCACACTTCACCTACCTGCACCCTAACCCTAACTCACTTACCCACCCCTAGCCCAAGCTCCGACACTAACGCACACATCACCTACCTGCACCCTAACCCTAACTCACTTACCCACCCCTAGCCCAAGCTCCGACACTAACGCACACATCACCTACCTGCACCCTAACCCTAACTCACTTACCCACCCCTAGCCCAAGCTCCAACACTAACGCACACATCACCTACCTGCACCCTAACCCTAACTCACTTACCCACCCCTAGCCCAAGCTCCGACACTAACACACACATCACCCACCTGCACCCTAACCTTAACTCACTTACCTGACCACTCCTACCTCCGTCACTGTCGGACACTTACCGGGTCGTGATCACACATTACCCTTGTCGGTCTTTCCACTGTCGGCGAATCACCCTGTCGGTATACGTACCTGTCGGTCATCTGGCGTCGGTGATTTCCGCATCGGGGAATCGGCGTTTCGGTCTTTAGAAGGGGACCCGGCTTTATACGTCAGGCACAGATCGCCTCTGAACAGGCGGTATGCCACTGAGTAGAGCTGGAGTTTCTTTAACCGGGCAGCATATGGCATCTGTTTGAGCCCTTTGATCCTCTTGGTGAGGTACTTTTGGGGTCTTTCCAGTTGCTGCAGGTGTCTGGTAAGGTACATCCCAAAAGGGGCATTGTACTCAATTATGGGCCTGATGAGGGATGAGTAAAGAGGCACGATGACCTCCCCTGATCTAGATGTGAATCCCTTTATGATTAGGTGGGCTATATAAAATGTTTTTCTAACCAGTTTGGCCACGTGGTTGTCAAATGAGAGATTGCTATCAACTTGGGTCCCCAGGTCCCTAATTACTTCTTCTGTACTTAATGGATTACCACCTATGTGGTAATTTGTGTGCACTTTGTTTTTGCCAAAGGGGATGACTATACACTTTTTGGCATTTAGCTTGAGACCATGGCTCTGGCACCAGTTGTCTGTTTCTATGAGGCCCTTTTGGAGGATGCTTGTGTCGGCTGGAGAGTCGATTATGGTGCCCAGTTTGCAGTCATCTGCGAACTTGGTCAGCCACAGTCCTTCTGTGTTGGCCTGTACCTCCAAGAAATATATACCGAACAAGAGAGGTCCCAGGACTGAGCCTTGTGGGACACCACTTGTAACTGGTTTGGAGTCTGACATGGCTCCAGCAATTCTAACCATGTGGGTTCTGTTCTTGAGCAAGTTTGCAATCCATCTAGTGACATAGGGGTTTATATTTAAGCTGGTGAGCTTATCTATAATGCCCAAGTGGGGTATTGTATCGAAGGCTTTTGCGAGGTCCTGGTAGGCTGTGTGGACCACCTTCCCCTCGTCAATGGCCTTGGTGACTGTTTCAAAGAAATCAACCAGGTTTAAGAGGCAGGATCTGCCCTTAACAAAGCCAAACTGGGTAGGATCCAGTGTCTGTAGGTCCCCAATATCTTTATTTATGAGGTCCATGATGATCCTTTCCATAGCTTTGCAGTCCAAGTTAGTCAGGCTTATGGGGCGATAGTTTCCAGGATCCGTTGAGGCACCACCTTTATGGAGAGGGACCACTGTTGCTGTATGCCACTCTTTGGGCACATATCCTGTAGTAAGGCTGAGATTGAACAGTAGTTTTATGTTTGGGTTTAGCTCTTCTTGGAGTTCATGTAGGACGCAGCCCGGGGCACCATCTGATCCCATTGACGCTGTGTTTTTTGCTTTGGAGAGGACGGCTCTTACCTGAGCATCTGAGATGTCAGGGGGGCAGCACTCTGCTGGGATAGATATTTGCCCTTTTGGTGGGGAGGGGGAGAGAAGTTTGCGCTGAACCTGTCAGCTAGGATGTTGGCAATGTCTGTGGGTTCAGTGTATTTTTTGTCATTTTGGACTAATTCTTTGCATATCTGGGAATTCCCGCCCAGGTTCCTAACATAACTAAAGAAAGCCTTGTGATTATCCTTAGTGTCCTGTGCAATTTTTCTCTCGAAGCTGGCCTTAGACAATTTTATGAGTGCCCATAGTTTTTTGCTAATACTGATCAGTGATGCCTTCCCTTTTTGGGATTTTGCTCTATCATTTAGTAGCTTCCTCCTTCTATTGTATAGTTTGTTTATGGTTGGAGTCCACCAGACAGGACGTCTGCCTTTGGAGGATTGGGTCTTGGTTTTATTTGGGATCGCATGATCCATGCATTCCTGAAGGTGTTCATAGAATGTGTTTATAAAGGATTCTGTGGTCTGGGCCGTATTTTCCACAGGCCCGGGGGCTTTGAAGGATTCCACCTCGGTTTTGAGGAGTGTGAAATTTGCTTTAGAGAAGTTTTTCACTGTGTTTTTCTGGGCATGGGGTGGGGTCGGGATGTGAATATCCAGTGAGATTAGTTTATGGTCTGATCTTACCAGTGAGGGATACACTTCTGGTCTGGAGCATAGAGTCCCCATGTTGGTGATGATCAGGTCCAGTATGTTTTCCCCTCTTCTGGGAGTGGTAACAAGTTGTTCCATAGCATTTGAGTTTATAAATTCTAGGAACCTTTGGGCTAGGGTGTTGGAGCTAGAGTAATGCTCCCAGTCTATGTTTGGGTAGTTGGATTCGCCCAATATAATGGTGTTTGAAGAGACCTTCATATTTTCCAGTGTTCTCAGAAAGGCCAAGTGGGGTTCCTGGGTTTGGGAGGGTGGTCTGTAGCAGGCTATAAACTGGAAGGCAGTTTTACCCACTGTTAGTTGCACATGGATAGTCTCTGATGCTTCGTGCTTTGCCACCAACCTGGAGGTGTGGGTATCTTTGATGAATATCGATACTCCCCCTCCTTTTGTGGTTCGGTCCAAGTTTTGGGGCTGAAAAGCATGGTATGAGGTATAACCTGGTAGTGCTGGGGTGCTCTTGGGAGCCCTGAACCAGGTTTCTGTTACTGCACAGATATCGATGTTCTCCATGCTAAGGAGAGTTTTGAGTGCGTGCATCTTGAGGTTTAGACTTCTGGCGTTGAGTAGCATTACTCTTAGTTTCTTATCCCTTGTGATACCTATGGAGGTGGGTTTGTCTTTTGAGCCTTGCCTAAAAAAGGCACTATGGGGGTAGCAGGAGCCTTTGCCAATATCCGAAAGCCCAGGGGTGACAGGTGCAAGCCTTCCCTAGCGGCTTGTCGAGCATATCATCCCAAGCTGACAGGCATTGGATCCCCTTTGAATGACACCAGTACTTAAGCCAATTGTTGAAATTGATCATCTTGTCTTCATATTGTGGCATCATTCTTGGTGAGGGTAAGATGCTACTCAAGGTCAGGGTCATACAGGCCTGGGCTACATGCTCAGAGAGCTCCTTTATGTCTCTTTTCATGTAGTCCAGGGAGGTACGTCTCAGGTCATTCACACCAGCATGGACAATGACTGAGTCATATTTGTACTTGCCTTGGAGTGACCTGAGTGCTTGTGTTATGTGGCAGATCCTAGCGCCCGACAGGCTGCCTCATTCCTCCTCCTAAACATTTTTCTGCGTGTATTGTTCCAATATTTTTCATTTTATATGTAATTTACTTTTACACTTTTCTAAAGATCCCACTTCCTGTTCTTTTATCTCAGTTACAATATTCACGGCTTCAAGTATAGGTGGTTTAGATTTTGATTTCCTTTTTCTAGTAAGTGCATTTTGGCAGTAAACAGAAATAAACTTCACAAGTCCTTACTATGTCTAGGCAATTCAGACCTTGCATCCCAGCTCAGAAAAAAAATGTTTTCTTAGTTACACTAATTTGCTCACCCAGTATTCCTGACAGAGTACTCTGTAGGGAATTTTTAAAGTCTGCCAACTCAAACACTCTCAAAACATATGTTCCTAGGTACCTATTTCTCCCCCCATCAAACTTCCAGCATTTGTCATCTACCTGAGAAAAAATTCTTTGGGGTCTTCTTGGGGTATAAAATATCTATGCAAGTACTTTCTGGCAAAAAATCCTAAATCTTCTAGACTTTGTTGCAGATTTGGAAGCCATATACAGTATATGTCCTTCCATCTTATTATTTCTTTGTGAATTTCATATTTAATTTCTTTCCCCAATCATTTTTGACCTCTTTAGATTGATTCGTATAGTTATATTGCAATATTTTATATGCCCTACTAATTACCAATTTTAACATCAGCTTCTGTTCCAGAATCAATTAAAAAAAACAGTGCAGGCCTTTCACTTAGGATTACCCTCTCCCTTTGTCTATACTCTGATATCAGTCCCTGATATGGAAGGCCATCACTAACCTGCAGCTCAAATGTCCTCTTGGCCTCTTCCCATTCCATTCCATTTTCTTCTCTAGTTATTTGTTTCCAGTACCTTGTTTTTTGCTAGCTTCTTCCAGTAGATTCCAGACCACTCTTGTCTATTCTCTGTATCCCTAATTGCAGTCATCCCTATCAGCAGAATCTCCTTTCTCCATTGCTGTGTTGACTTAGTTCTCAGTGTACTTTCTGCTACTTTATGAATATAGTATTCTGTATGATTATTGTTATTATTCTTAAGGATCTGCATCTAAAATCTAATTCTTGCCTTATTTCTTGAATTACCTTCCTGCTGTATCATCATCATGCCTTTCCACTTTGAATTGTAGCTTTCTGATTGTGTTATGTATAAGAGCCTTAATTGTGTAGCTGTAACATACCCCTTTAAATCAGCTAATCCTAAACTTCCTTGTTTTGTTTTGAAGATCAACTTATCCTACTTTGTTCTTGCCCTCTCCCTCCCAAATCAAATCCTTCAACTACTTATTAATTACTGTTCACACCTTCTCCTCTAGTTAATAACAATATGCCTGACCGGTGTAGAAAACTAAAGGGACTAAAAACATTTTTACTGCTTGTATCTTACTATCCATATCCATAGGCAAGAACTTCCAGTTTCTCAGTAATTGTATTATCATTTCTTTAGTCTCTTCCCACATAGTCGTAGCTGCCATAACTGAATTCTGTTTTTAATCCATACTCCTAAATACTTCATTTTATCATGCCCCAATAAATATGGGAATTGCTGGACCAATTCATGTATAGGTACATTGTTTATACATATAGCCTTTGTATTATCTTCATTCATTTTATATCCTGAAAAAGCATTGAAAATGCTCAGAATGTTCCACAACACTGAGATTTCCTTTTCACATTCCGTGAGGTATAAAATAATATCTACAAATAAAGCCAACTTTTCTTGAACACTATATCAGTTATACGTTTGAATTTGTGCATCCTTTATTTTCTTTGCAAATGGTTCTAAATATAATACAAATAACAAAGATGAAAGAGGATACTCTTGTCTGGCTCCACTGCTCATACACACAAATTATTGGAGAGGATCCCTGCCATTTTGATTTTTGGCTCCAATCCCTCATATATCCTCCTGTCATATGTATGACCTATACGTCTTCCTGAACTTGAATAATTTTATTCCATGCTGACACTTTTTAATACCCATGTTTGAACTATAATGAATCTTGTTACAAAGATTGGTTTTAAAAAGTATCAATCTGGAATAAATCAGTCAAGTTCAGGAATATTTATGGGTCACATGCATGTCATGTAAAGGTATGAACCTGTGAACGTATTGATTGTTGCAGTTTCCTTCTCCCTTTTAAGCAGGATCATGCTTTTAGCCTGGGCAGTAATGGTTAGGGTAAATATGCTTTTCTTTCTTTATGTATGCTATGCAAAAAGATGTGCAAAACATATTTATTTAATTTACTTTTTTATTTTTTTGCCAATTTCTAGGTTTATTCCATTATGCTGCCTTCTCTTTCTCCTTGACTGTAGAATTATGCATGTAGAGATTGCTAACTTTTAAATATAACTAGATATGCCCCTCGAAGATCCTTATTATAATGTTGAAGACCAAGTTTGTGAGTCTTGATATTTTGAAAACATCTCAACTTAAAACCATTTTTTCAGGAAGATACAAGCTCCTGCACCTCCACAAGAGACACTTAACTTTTAAATTGGGTAGCAGAAATACCATATTTTTTGAAATTCCAAGAATCGACTTTCAGTCTTTGAAATTCCAATAGGCAACAGTTTTCCAGTTCTCTAGTGCTTGTATTTTGATGTCCCTACTACTTCCTCCTGTTTCAGATGGTATATATCCCTACTTCATCTTTCTCTTTTTTTTATTATTCCTTCTTAGGAAAACAATGAAAGTGTTAATATAGTTTGTGTTCAATTAATGTATGTGCACCTATGTCATTGGTTATATTCTTATAATTTAATAGAGTTCTTTAAAACAAAACACTATGACTTTCCTTTACATTCAGTACCACCTAAGTGGAGAACAACATTATTTTATTTGCTGAATAGATTCACGCATAAATTTTGGGTTTTTTGATTGCACTTTGGGTATATCTCCAGAATGTCTCCATCTGAGATTCTATCCCACAGATATTTTTTTAAGCACGGCCTCACTTATTGAATTTTGTCTACTAAAATCTCAAAGCCCTCAGTTCAGTTGACTCAAACACAAATTTATATTGATGGTGAACCCAGTTATTTGATGATATTTCATTCTAAAGTGACTTTCTACTTGTAGGACTGTAGTCATCTCAGATTCCATTTAAGAATGTCAGATCCAAGACTATAGGTTTTGCATCAGCTCACATACTGATTTCTTGACAGCCATGGGTGAATCATAGAAAACAATGTTCTTTTTAGGTGTTACTTCCTTCAAGCTCTTTTTTTTCATATGGAATGCTGAAATCCCACATCAATTTCTTTTTGGAATTCCATTTGACATTATGTAAAAAGGTGATTGCATAAGGCTAGATGTTCCTTGCCACATCCATGAAATAAGTCATTAATACTGATATTTCAATTATTATTTCAATGAATTATAGTATCGAAGCTGTAGTTTTTGTCGGGCTGAATTTTTTTTCTGTAGTATGTGGAATTCTGGTAATAGTGGCAACATGTCTGAGACCCATTCAATGCAGTAATACTTGATAAATGTGGAGGATGTGCAAAAATATTTGTTTCTTTTATAACAGAACTATACTACTTTTGGGAAGGCAATAAAGCAGATCAGAAGAGTTTCCATTATATTCTGAACTCAACATATGACTGAAAGCTCTGTGAATGCAGCACAAAAAATTTGGTTTCTTTAGTGTTGCAAAAAAAAAAAAAAACATCCTTTCTTTAAAGGGAGAGAAATAAAAATCTGGAGAACCATTTCTGTCTATGGTCATCCTAAAAGATGGACTGTTGTATATTGTGTGCATCTCATTCAAATCCGTATCACTTTGTATCTCTGCATAGGACTCTGTCAAATTGGCTGGCAAACCTATATGCTGCACCAAGCATAGAAGTGTGCTGTTTTTTAAAGTATGAGAAAAAGGTGTCCTTTTCTGAGTTGTCAGCTATAAAACAGATCTGTTCTAAGATGGCTCAAGCCACATTCTTGTGGACAATTGCATTTGTCCTATTGAATACAGTCCTTGTTTTCTTGTTTTTGTGGGATATCTTTAGCTGTGAGCAAAGTTGTATATACTGATTCTTTCAAGATGTCCTTTTTATATATTTGGATTTTTTGTATTCACATTCCAATAATTTGCCAAAGACTAGCAAGCATCAATGATGTATGCATTATATGTAGGATGGAGTACTTATTTCCGACAACATGGAATAGCTCTGCTGTGAGGTGATGATTGAATGAGCTGAGATGATGGAATTTAATATTTGCTTTTTAGTGTGACAGTGTTTCTAAGATATGGCAGTATTCTTTTTATCTCACTTACTCTTCATACTGCTGATTCACAGACACATTTATTCAGCATGCTCAACACAATGGTCTTTTGAATGGATGTGATTTTACCACAAACCTGATATTCCATTGTTTGTAGTGACTCAGCTGGCTATAGTTGTCATGCTAGTGTGGGGATCTTGTGAAATACTTATGTCAGACATGAAGCCTGGATGAAGAAGTCTTGCATGGCAATCAAACAATGTAAAGCCAAGGGGTTATTTAATGGCATTGTTTTATCAGTGCTAGTGTTAAGTTGAATGGCTACAGATCTTCCAATAAAATCTTCAGGGTATTGGATTAGAGTTGTAACACTAGGAGTTGAGTATCCATGTATCCATCCACAACCCCCTTTCTCATTTTTTACCACTAGATCTGGGCTTGAATTGTAAGGAAGGGTGAGTATACTGTTCACTGATTAAAAAATGTCATTGCGATGTATTCAAGGGTTCTTTGTTTTGCTCCTTCATGTTGATTTTTTTATTTTGCACAGACTCTGAAGAAGAAAATCTGGAGTCATTATAATTATGGTCCATGCTTTATATAAGTGGGTGAGATTATGGGATACCATGCAGGGAGACGCTTTGCGAAGTGATGGCATTCCTTGATCTTCTGGAGGTGTTGCATGGTTAGTTTAGTCAGAGTTTAAATGGGGTGTGGGTTAACAAGACAGTCCTAAATGAAAAAAGTACCATGTCTATTGTCTATTAATAGTGAAGTGTACCGCAGTCTCATCAGCTTGGAATTTGTTGCTACTTCTAGTGAGAGAAATAAGTTGTGAAATGACAATATTTTGTTGTGTGGGCGACTATTCTTATCATTTTACCACATCCAGACATTCCTTAGATTATTAATGCAGCAAGCTGAGATCGCATATTGGAAGTAAAACAATCCAGGGCTATATCACCAACTAAAGCAAAGTAGGCAGGTAGAACGCATATATAAGTAATGCGAGTAGTTTTAATTTTGTTACATTTAACAAAATGTAAATGGTCTCCTCATACAGAAAATCAAGGTTTGTGTATTAGGTAAGAAGCAAGTGAATCTAAAATTGTGAAAAATTACATCACAAATAATTATTTTATGTCTTCTGTCTGAATGCAGGATTCTGTACCGTGGTAGAGCAGAGACGGTTAAAATATTAGAAGTGTTTTAGTCATCTATGTTTGCAAGAGAAACATTTCTATTTCTTTTCACTTTTCTCAGTGACATAAGTAGACTACATTCCCTTGTGAGGTTCAAAAGCTAACAGTCCAATAGGTATCAGTCAGTAAAATGACACTCCATGCTCTCTCCTTACCTCCCAGTCACCACTGGTGCACCACAAGACTTTATCCTTGGTCCTCTCCTCTTTAACATTTTCACCAACACCCTCTATACTTCCACACAACAGGCCACCCTAATACAATATGCAGATGATTCCACTCTCATTTTCACATCTGCCAATATGGTACACCTCCAGAAAATTACTCAGGAAGCTTTAACAGACACTGAAACATTGATTTGTAACTCACAATTCATGCTCAACACAAAAAAAAAAAAAAACACACTACTACTTTTCCCCAAATCTCTCTCTCACGAAAAAAAAAAACAAAATTTAAAATCCTCTCTGTTGATAATGCAACCACTGAAGTCATTCTCATCGCAAGCTATTAGGGGTAAAAGTGGATAATAATGTTACATGCAATCTGCATATACAAAAACTCATCAAAAACTAGGGATGCATTACAGAGCCAAAAATTTTCCTACCGATGCAACTAAAACTAGACTTGCCACTACTTTCCTCTTCCCCACTCTTCTATATGGTGCTCCCATCCTTACTACCCTCCAGGCTTCACAAAAAATAGAACTTGAACAGTGCTATAAAAAGGTTGCTCAATTTGTTGCACATGCCCCTTTTAGAACCCACCACTGTATAGCACTGAAAAGCCTTAAATGGTTAGAAATGCCACATCAACTAACATATACACAGCGTCTTAAAACCTATAAAATTATCTAGCATCCATCTGCCTGCCCAGCACTAAAAATCATTCTAGATAACTATGCTCCCAGTAGGTCATTGTGATCCATTGACCCAAATCTCCTCTCTGTCTACAAACCTAACAAATCTGATGGGCGTTGTCTGTAGTCATACAAAGTTGCTAAGGCCTGGGAACTCCTTATTTGTATCCATCAGGTCTATACCCTCTCTCCCACCTTACAAAACCACTCTGAAAGACTTCCTAGCTAAAATCTGGCTCTATTATTGCTCAAAACCAGGATAAACTATATCCATAAATGTGAATAAGTACCTTTTCATCCTCATAACTCCTTACTCGCCCTTCTTCACTTACTTCCTTACTGCTATCTAATTCTCTTCCCTGACTTTCTGTCTAAATATACCATAAACCTGTTTTTCCCCTCACTTCATATTGCAATTCCTATTCGTATTAAGACTAACTTACCTTTAATTTCTCTATAAACTGCCTAAAATTTCTCTAAATATTAAATGATTATCATATACCTTGTATTGGTTCTTAACCAATGTTTTTATATTATGTCTAATTTGTTATAATTATTTAAACTGCAGATATTTTTGTTTTATTTTTGAAGACAGCAAAATTATTGTTCATAAAATGTTTTGTAATAATCTGGAAATCTGGAGCTTTTCTCACTGGGCATCTGCTGAAAATGGGCTACCCAGTTGGACTTTACTGGTAACCAAATGTTAAATACATAAATAATAAATAGATACATGGAATACTTCCAGAGAAAAAACATAACTAACTAAAAGGATGGATAACTACATGCACTCTATTTTGTAATTATTCTACACAGGAACTGTTTACATGGAGACTAAACATAGATTGTAGCTTTCTTGTACTTGAATAATATTTCACAGAAACTAACTGAGTGGATTCAATTAACACATATTCATTCCCCCAAATTCTGCATGCCTTGCACGGCATGCAGGATTAGTGCAGGAGCTCCAGCAGGCAATATGTCTGCCGTGTGATCTAGGAACAGCCTGCAGGAGATTACACAAGCACTCCTGCAGTAGTCCTGCACGGACTAAGCCCCTGTATGCAAATCACCCCATTTGCAGGAGAAATCCATGCAAATTAGGTGAATTTGCAATCCAGGAAGCTTGAAACCAGCCGTGCAGGGCTAGTGTAATTTGCAGAAATATACTCGGTTAGTAACCGAGTACATGTCAGCAAAATCCAAAATGGAGCCGTGACAGCTCCAAATAAAGGCTGCAAATCAGTTAGGAAGCATGCCAATGGCCAAGTATAAGGCCATTGGCATTGCAAACAGCCTAAAAAATAAAAAAATCTACTTTTTTTTTTCCGATGTCAGCTGTTTAAGCATAGGGAAACAGAGTGCAAATGGGATCAGGGGAAAAAAATAAAATAAACCTAAAATAAGCATTCTAACTAAAATCACTATTCTGCCATGAAAGTCAATGACAGGCAGAAGACAACATGGCCAGTGAGTAGTGGTTTTCTAAGGGGGGAGGCTCAGTGTGAGACATGTAACTATGCATTAGCAGGCAATCCTATGCAAATGGGTGGAATTATAGTGAATCCCAGTTTTCCCCAGCATGCTAGTCAGGCCCCAACAGTGTAAGAGTAGGAATAGCTTGGTGCAAGCCTAGGAGTTAGCTGACATCATGGGGGGGGGGGGGTGTCAGGCATACCGTAAGCTGATTGGAGCCCTGTGGCTCGGGTTTGCTCCTAGCTAAGCACAGCTAAGCAAGGGGCTGTGTCTGAGTCTGCCTAGAACTCTTTACATTGTCTAAGCGGGTGTGCATGCCATGTACCGGGTTTTAAAGGTATAAAAAAATGTTAAACCAGGAAATAGCAGCTCTGTGCACATTTCAGCACTCTGTTTGCACGGTGCACCCCCGGGCTTAAACAGGAAGGCAATGGGAAGGGAAAACAGCAGTAGGAAGGTAATCAGGGAGAACTAACATAGCTGGCAGGTGAAATGTATCAGAATCAGCCAATTACACAGGCAGCAGACCAGCCCAGCCCAGAACACTACTATAAGCTATGCAAACACCTTTCCCTCTGTTTTTCCCACACTGTACAGCACCGTTGTATACAAGCAGGGAACATTTAACAAACAAAACAACAAAATGATAGGGGCTGCAATAGCTATCATACAACAACTTGTGGAAGAGGTTGAGGGTGGTGAGGATGTGAATGTTTTTGACCAACCCACAGTGAGGAGACAGAGAAGAGTGTACAGACCCAGGGTAACCTACCAAGGGCTACATGAACTGGAGATAGTGGAGCGCTATAGGGTGGGCAGGGACCTCCTACAGCAAATTGTTGAGCTGTGCCGGACACTCCTGACACACAGAACTAACAGAGGGGAACCCGTCCCAGTGGATACCAAGGTATGTGTAGGCCTAAGAATACTAGCTACAGGTACCTTCCAAAGGCCAACTGGGAATATGATGGGGATCTCACAAGCATCAGCATCCAAGGTACTCCACCAGTTCCTGGATGCCATGTCAGCACATATCGGTGAGCATGTATATTTCCCCAACACTCGTGAGGCGTTGGCCAGCAATATGCAACTGTTCCACCAAATAGCAGAATACCCTGAGGTAGTGGGTGCTATAGACTGCACACACATATGCATCAAAGCACCATCCAGTGAGTGGGGTAGGATCTACATCAAACACAAGGGCTTCCCCTCCATCAACTGCCAGGTCATGTGTGATGCCCAGGGCATAATAATGAATGTGTGTGCTGGCTAACCTGGAAGCTATCAAGATTCCCAAATCTGGCATCTGACCCAGCTGTACCAGAGATTTGCCAATGGTGACATCCCTCATGATCACCTAGTGGAGGATGCTGGATAAGCATTGGAGCCGCGGCTGATGACACCCATCAGAAATGCACACACACCCGAACAAGAACTCCATAATGAGGCACACGCACAGACCAGAATTATAGCAGAGCATATGTTTGGGATGCTCAAGTCACGATTCCAGTGCCTGGACACATCTAGTAGAGCCTTGCAGTATTCTCCAGCTACATGTACCCAAATTGTTATGGTATGTGCCATGTTACACAATATGATCCTGCGGCAACAGCTGCAGCAGGAACTGCATGAGGCAGGGCAACACAGCACCCCACCATTGCCAAGGCCTGCACAGGCACAGCGTGAACCAGAGGTGGAACAACCTGAGCCTGCCCTTGTAGGCAGAAGGAGGCATGCCCAGTATGTCCTGGCCTTGGCAAAGAGGCAATGCATAGCACATACACTGACACAGGAGGGACCCAGGGAATAACACCTCTCTTTGACTCTCACATACAGTAAAAGGGATGACAAACATGACATTACCTGTGCTCAACCATGTGTAGGGAGTGTACTATGTGCATCCGACATAGGCAGCCGTGCAGCACCACCCTCAATACTGGCCAACCCACAATGTAAGTGACTCACACATGCCAGTCAGGGGGGGTTCACATACCCAACAACAGTCAAGGCCAGCAGGACAGGTGTAGACAAACACAAACAAAGGCTGTGCTATGGCCTCTGAATGATGCCTATGGGTAACCTCCCTCCCAAGCCTACACAGACAGACTACAGCAGGTCAGGCAGTGGGAAATTCGTTCTGAAGTGTAGGAAGTCAGAAACTAATATGTAGGTAAATCGAAGCTAAGATCTGTAGTACAGTGGTATGCCTCTAGTCAGCATGATAGGTTAGAATACAGAATGAAATGGAGTACCTGACATACCAGTACAGTCATAGCAAATGTGTACAAGTGTCAGGTGTGTCCCCCCATCCTACGTAGTAATGTAATAACAGTTAGGTGTGCCCCCCCAGTCCTGTGTAGAAATGTAGAAATAGTCAGGTGTGCCTCCCCCCATCCTACGTAGATATGTAGTAACAGTTGGGTGCGCCCCCCCAATCCTGTGTAGAAATGTAGAAGTAGCCAGGTGTGCCCCCCAATCCTATATAGAAATGTAGTACAGTCAGGTGTGCCCCCCCCAATCCTGTGTAGAAATGTAGAAATAGTCAGGTGTGCCCCCCCATCCTATGTAGAAATGTAGTAACAGTCAAGTGTGCTCCCCCAATCCTGTGTAGAAATGTAGAAATAGTCAGGTGTGCCCCCCCATCCTACGTAGAAATGCAGTAGCAGTCAGGTGTGCCTCCCTAATCCTGTGTAGATATGTACAAATAGTCAGGTGTGCCCCCCAAATCTTGTGTAGGAATGCAGAAACAGTCAGGTGTGCTCTCCACAACCCTACTTAATTATGTAGTAATGGTCTGGTGTGCCCCCCCAATGTGATGTACACACGTCTTAACAGTCAGGTGTGCCCCCCCCCCCGCAACCCTATGTAGAAATGTAGTAACATGTATGAGTAGGTCTAATACCAGTGGAGCACAGATGCACAGAGGTGGCCAAGGTAGCAAGATAGGTTGTAGCATCTGCACAATATGCAGGTATGTGTGTGTTAGGTTGGTGTGTGTCCCATATCATGTGAGAGTGGTCGGTATGTATGCATGTTGAGGTAAGCCTGGTGGCCATTGTCCACTACCGCTGATGACAGAGACAAGTCCTCACAACTGCAGGGCCATACACAATACCCATCAGTATAACACAAGCTAGCAGTAAGCCATCGCAAATGTATGGTGGTAATATGTGTCACCATCTGAAAGACTGACATGGCATGGCTGTTGGTCTACATATACAAACAATACACACGGGAAAGTACCCCAGACATACAGTATATATTGTGTCACTGTGAAATGGACACACCCTTGGAAATGTACATACAGGTATGCATCACATTATTTGGTCCTGTAGTAGGCGATACTGGTGTGGTCTTCCCAAACACTTGCAGATCACAAAGGAGGTAGGACTGATGTATTGGGAAACAGCTGATGTACCTGCATATGCAAGCATAGCTGGAATTCCAAATGCATATCTGTGTGTCAGATGCAAGTAGTGGCCATAGCACACATGCACCCAGCTCATGCAAACACCACCCACAGGCACCAATCTGGTCATATCCCTGCTGTGGGGAATGGGTACAGTAAGACCCCACCTGGATATGACAATAGTGGAAGACTGCAGCATGCAGTGCAGGTGTCCCATGCAGATGTGTCTCTTGTGGTAGGTAGCACCCTGCCAGCATCCACACCACCTGAGCAAGACTGTTAGGAGGTATTGGCATGAACACCTATCACACCTACCCTCTCACCCCAGGGGCATATACTGTATGGTGGTCTGGTACTGTAGGAAAGACAGAATGCAATGACCTGCCACATCTGGCATGCAGCAACACCTAATGCCCCACAGGCATCTGCCAAAGGCCTGTGTCTTACACATACTGCCAATGCATGTTATGTCACGGACACCCAAATAACAACATAACACACTCCACATAAGCCATATGCAAGGCCATGTGGACAAACCACAGTAACATGTCCCCAATTTCCCACTGCATGAACTGTGGACCAACACTAACACACACCTGTGATGGGGCGATACCCTTAGGGAAAGTATCAGAGAATGTATACATAATGTACGGAAGAGGTTAGAATAACAGAGGGGTGGGGGTGGGAGCATGGGCAGCATGGAATGTAGCTGTGTGCACACACTATCCCTGGCTGCAAACACATATATGGGTGGTTACACACTTGCCCATACACCACAATAGGGTAAATGTCCTGACCCATGGCCACTGCCCCTGGCTGACCTGTGCGAATCTGTACAGATGTGAGGCATTGCCAGAGCAAGATAAGCCCATATTGTCATGCTGATGGACGTACAAGTATGGGATCCTCTGCCAGTACTGTACCAAGGTGCTGAACTGGATACACCAAGTGTCTGCAGCTCCCCCTCCATAATGGCATAACTTATCATGAATACGTAGGTGTCGTCCCCAATACCGGCCACAGCCGCAGTCACCCTTGTCCCCCAAGACATCACTGTGAGCAACAATGTCCACCTGACAGTACATGAAGACAGAAAACATCACTGTGTATAACAGTACATGTCTGAATATCTCTGCTAACAGCAGTATCATACAGCTGAAGCAGCACAGACACAATCATCTACAGTACACACTATCCCCTGCACAGTTTGTCCCCATATTGCCAAATGATCGACGGATACCCTGCAGAAACAGTATGCTACCTGCAGGTGTACAACACCAAGGTCTGCACTGCAGTACAAACTACCTGGACTCGATCCACACATTCAATACAGATGGGCCTACTGGGCATGCTCACACACTTAGAGAAATGAAGGCAATGTCAGTCAACAACATACTGAAAGGTCATACTGGGCATGCTCACACACTTAAATGAAGGCCATGTCTGCAAACACCAGTGGACTAGACATATCTGGCAGTTGCAGATGTTAGTGCAGACACTCTTCATAATGCACCACTCATGCTTTGCACACACAGTGGATAGGAATACAGACATATATCTAAGGACAACACACTATAATAAGCCAAAGGTAGACGTAAATAGATGTGTGGAAGAGGGTGACTGTGACAAGGAGATATCCAGGCCTGTCCCACCCAGCACACAGCCAAAGGGCCAGAACCATATGAGGTTCAGATGTGACTCACTGTAGAGACTAGCCACCGGTATCTGTCAGCATTACAGACTATATGTTGCAAGTGCTAGCTGTGCAACATGACTGTACAAGGAAGTAGTCATCTAGCAGCTGTATACATGTACCTGTGAAATATGCCCCTGTGTGTGCCCGCATGTGGTATGTGCATCAACCATCTAGATGAATCGGTTATGGCCCATGCATACACACTGCCATCCCCATAGCCCTACTTTGACAAGCCTGCTGAGGTCATCCAGTGTGAAATACACCTTTGGGAGAGTTGTAGCTCAGTAATCTCTGTGGTGTGTCCTATAACTGCATACTGCTGTAGTGTGATAAACAAGTTAGGTAAGAGTTCCAATCCCAGACATGACAACTGTGTGTCAGTGTCTGCCTGTGTAGAGAGGAATACTTTTTAGGGTAGTCACACTCCCTACAATTCAAATGCTCTACTTTGGTAAGGCTGCTGATGTCATCCACCTAGACATACACCTCTGGGAAGGTTGTAGCCCAGTAATCTCCATAGCATGTCCCATAACTGCGTACTGCTGTCATGTGATAAAATAGTTAGATAGGAGTTCTAATCCCAGACTTGGCAAGTGTGTGTCTGTCCTTGTTTGTGTAGAGAGCAATTCCTTTTAGGCTAATCACACTCCCTACAATTCAAATGCCCTACTTTGTCAAGGCTACTGATGTGATCCACCTAGAAATACACCTCTGGGAAGTTTGTAGCCCAGTAATCTCCACAGCACATCCCATAACTACGTACTGCTGTAGTGTGATAAAATACTTAGATAGAATTTCTAATCCCAGACTTAGCACGTGTGTGTGTCTGTCCCTGTCTGTGTAGAGAGCAGTTCCTTTTAGGCTACTCACACTCCCCACAATTCGAATGCCCTACTTTGTCAGGGCTGCTGATGTCATCCACCTAGAAATACACCTCTGGGAAGTTTGTTGCCCAGTAATCTCCATAGTGCATTCCATAACTGCGTACTGCTGTAGTGTGATAAAACAGTTTGGTAAGAGTTCTAATCCCAGACTTGGCAAGTGTGTATGTCTGTCCCTGTCTGTGTAGAGAGCAATTCCTTTTAGGCTACTCACACTCCCTACAATTCAAATGCCCTACTTTGGCAAGACTGCTAATGTCATCCACCTAGAAATACACCTCTGGGAAGGTTGTAGCCCAGTAATCTCCATAGCATGTTCCATAACTGCATACAGCTGTAGTGTGATAAAATAGTTAGGTAGGAGTTCTAATCCCAGACTTGGTAATTGTGTGTGTGTGTGTGTGTGTGTGTGTGTGTGTGTGTGTGTGTGTGTGTGTGTGTGTGTGTGTGTGTGTGTGTGTGTGTGTGTAGAGAGAGCATTGCATTTTAGGCTAGTCACACTCTGTGCAATTCAAATGCCCTACTTTGGCAATCCTGCTGATGTCATTCACTGTGATATACACCTTTGGGGAAGGGGCACTCCAGCAATCCCCGTGGTACATCCTATAACAGCATCATGCTGTAGTGTGATATAGAACTCAGGTAGGGGTTCTATTCCCACACATGGCAGTTGTGGATGTTTTGTGTGTGTTTCTATGTCTGTGTAGGGAGCAATGCATTTTAGGCTTGTCACACTCAGTACAATTCAAATGCCCTACTTTGGCAATCCTGCTGATGTCATTCACTGTGAAATACACCTTTGGGGAATGAGCACTCCAGCAATCCCCCGTGGTGCGTCCTGTAACAGCATCATGTAGTAGTGTGATGCAGAACTCTGGTAGGGGTTCTATTCCCACACATGGCAGTTGTGGATATTTTGTGTGTGTTTCTATGTCTGTGTAGGGGGCAATGCATTTTAGGCTAGTCACACTCAGTACGATTTAAATGCCCTACTTTGGCAATCCTGCTGATGTCATTCACTGTGAAATACACCTTTGGAGAAGGAGCACTTCAGCAATGCCTGTGGTGCGTCCTATAACAGCATCATGCTTTAGTGTTATATAGAATTCTGGTAGGGGTTCTATTCCCACACATGGCACTTGTGTGTGTTTCTATGTCTGTGTAGGGATCAATGCACTTTAGGCTAGTCACACTCAGTACAATTCAAATGCCCTACTTTGGCAATCCTGCTGATGTTATTCACTGTGAAATAGCATCCTATAATGGTGTAGTGCTGTAGTGTAATATACTAGTTAGGTAGAAGTTCTAATCCCAGATGTGTCAGGGGTGTGCGTGTGTGTGTGTCATTCATATCCTGTGTGTAGATGGTTGTGAGTGTGTAGCAACTGGACTGGTAGGCCAAGTATATATCACCATGTCCACTGTGAGGCCGGGGTGCAAATCCATACCCCTAAATGAGACATCAATGCCAGCTGAACAATGTTAGCAAGCCTTGTATTACCCAGGGAACACTCTCAACCCATGTCTCATACACACATACACTTGCCTAGGCAACAGCCGCTATGTTGGTAGTACCTTGCATCTTGACCACTGATAATAAACATGGTGTGATTGCAGTGGGCTACAGAGGGAATGGCACCTTGTCCATCAGTCCAATAGGCATGTACATGCCAACAGTGCACCTCCCCCATGTTCCCCACTGGACACCTGCAACACCTGTGGTGCCATCAAATGTGACCCCCAAAGGAAATACCATGCCTGAAATACAAGCCCTGTGTGGACAGATGCCACTGACACCAGGGAATACTGGTATTATGCTACCAATGTAGGTACAGGGTTAACCTGCTGTCTATTAACAGTTCCCGCCACATGAGACCAGGACTGGCACATCTGATGATAACAATCTGTGTACACAACATGGGCCAGACACCCCAGGTACAGTTCCACATGTCACTGTACATGCATGTGGGAGGTCTGCACATCCCAGACACTGTCCATATCATGGACTAAGGAACACATACATGGCAAACAATGCACAGCATAGGCCACACACAATAGTCACCCAGGTGACTGGATGGTGAACACAATACCCACCTTTGTGGGCAACTCCAGACACTACACCACTGAGCCACATTGCAGACCATTGTCATGTGGCCTGATGCCAAGGTATACCCATCACCTAGCCTTGTATAGTCATCTGGCACCATCGACTACAACACATCCGTGAAGCAGTGCACCCATACATGTCAGTACTGGCACCTGTTTCTGTTTGTGTAGTGTATGATGTGTATGACCACATTCACAATCACTACAACCCTGATTGGCATACTGAAGCATGCTGTCTGATTTCAGACACCTCCACATACCCTTTGCACATATAACCTCCGTATGACCCCTGTGGTGCATGTGATACCTGCACAGTACTGTGGTGTGGCAATCCCATTAGTGATGAGTTGTATTCCTGGCCCTGCCAAGTGTGTCAATGTGTGTGCATCCCTGTGAGAGTGTGGCTGTGTTGAAGCTGACATCTTTTCATGTACTACACCTACCACATAGCTACCATATCCCTGTTGCAGATGTCACTCACCATCACATATACGTTCTGAGGGCTCACCAACATGTAACCTATGTAGCGCATCCATTAACTGCATGGACATGTGATAGCACTACATAGTCGTCAGGGGTTTGATACCCTGTACTGGGAGGTGTGTGACACAAATGCTTAAGTTTTATTCTCCCACCCCACCCTGGCCTTTCTGTGCCTCTGCCTCTCTCACTCCTTCTTTGGTGGATTTGGAGACTTACACCTGCATTGCTTAGTCAGCAGCATGTGTATTTTAAGTGATGCTCAGGATCAGCTGATGGCCTCTGCATGAATTGCAGCCCTCCTCTAGCTGATTGCATGTGGAACAGCTGTGGTAACATTCCCATAGCCATTTGCATGGAAACACACACCAATATCTAGGAACATCATGTCAATGTTGGGCCTTTCATTCATTGTGAGCAGGAACTCGATCTGTTGTTTGGCAAACAGCATCTCAGATGGATTGGGGATTTAGCTCTAACAACATACATTGTGGAAACAGGCCAACACACAGGAGGGGGATGTGCCTGACCTGACTGCAAACTGTAAGTGCTGCTGTACTGCAGTTGGATTAATGTTGGTTTAACAGGTTGTGTGTGGATATGGCTGTCCTACATGTTTTCATACCTGCCATGTCAGTGCTATGTTTATGAGGGAACACCTATCTGTAGGGTCATCTGCAGACTGGCCAGTGTGTGGTGCCTTTTTTTCAGGTGTTACCCACAGAGCACCTATCTTTGAACTGCAGAAGGTAATGTGAGGATTGCAGTCTGTAGATGGTGACAGCCGGATGAGTTCATATCCCTCATAGGACATATGTTACAATAAACCCTGTTACAACAGTAAATGTATGAGATTATCACAGCAACATGTCAATATTGGCCCTGAGTATGTGCCTCCAGCCACAACCCTATCAACCTTTGTACATATGTCATGCAGTAAGAGGTACATATCTGATGTACACCATAATTAGTGACATCATATCTGATAACAAGCCAGTGAGATATCAGACTTATACACATTATAGGTTCATAGGTTCATAGGTAGGTACTAGGCTATTGGCCCTAGGGCCTATATAAGCCTAGCCAAATTGTACCCTGGCTTTTGCCACCAAAGAAAATTATTTTCCTGTGCCCCTGTCAAGCAGAGCCACAGATGTGATCCCCAGGGTGAATTTCCTATCTCCCATCCAATCATCAAGATGTTTCTTGAAGAGTGCTAATGAGGAGCTTTGTTTGATATAGATAGGTAGTTTGTTCCAGAATATGGGAAGCCTCTGAGACAGGAATCTATCCCTCCAGCATGTTCTGTTTATTGTGGTGACAAGGTTTAGGTCCCTAGAGCATGTAGCTCGGAGGGATTGGGATTTCTTTAAGTGGAGCATGTCCAACAGCTCTGGGTTTGACATAGCTTTGTATGTTAGGCAGAGATCACCTCTGAGTAGGCGATATGCGACATAGTAAAGCTTGGAGTTTTTTGAGATGGTCTGCACAGGGCATCTGTTTGAGGCAAGTAATCCTCTTTGTGAGGTATTACTATGGCCTTTCCAGTTGTTGTAGATGTCTTGTGAGGTATATACCAAAAGGGGCATTGTACTCTATAATGGGGCTAATGACTGATGAGTAGAGGGGAACAATGACCTCTTTTTTCCTGGGTGAGAAACCTTTTGTGATGAGGTTTGCCATGTAGAAGGATTTCCTGACTACTGTGGCGATATAATTATCAAAGGAGAGACTACTGTCCACCTGTGTCCCAAGGTCTCTTATCACACTTTCAGTGCTAAGTAGACTACTGCCTATGCAGTAGTTCATGGGTACAGAGTTTTTACCAAAAGGGATGACAATGCACTTTTTGGCATTGAGCTTGAGGCCATGACTTTGACACCAGGCATCTGTCTCAGTGAGGTCCTTTTGTAGGATGTCTACATCGTTAGGAGTTTTGATTATGGCAATTAGTTTGCAGTCATCTGCGAACTTTGTTAGCCAAAGACCTTTTGTGTTAGCCTGTACTTCAGAGAAGTAGATATCAAACAGGAGAGTACCTAGGACTGAACACTGTGGTACTCCACTTGTCACTGGTCTGAAGCTGGATTTAGAGTCTGCTACTTTCACAGTGTGGGTTCTGTCAGTGAGCCAGTTGGCAACCCATCTTGTGACAGGGATTTATACCTAGTTAAGTGAGTCTGTCTATAATTCCAGAGTGGGGGATGATGTTGAAAGCCTTGGTGAGATCTAGATAGGCTGTGTGTACCACCTTACCCTCATCTCCAACTCTGGTGACTGCTTCAAAGAAGTCTATCAAGTTTAAGAGACATGATCTGCCTTTTACAAACCTAAACTGGGTAGGGTCTAGAGTTTGGAGTTTACCAGTGTCATTCTTTATAAGTTCCATGATGATACGCTCCATAGGCTTGCAGACCAGGCTCGTCAGGCTAATGGGGCAGTATTTCCCGGGGTCTGTGGTGGCTCGCCCTTTGTGGAGTGGGATAACCATTGCTGTGCACCATTCAGTAGGCACATAGCCTGAAGTGAGGCTATGATTGAACATGGTACTTAGGTGGGGTGCCAGTTCATTCTGTAGTTCATGTGGAACGCAGCCTAGGAATTTGTTAGGTCCCATGGATGCTGTGTTCTTGGCTTTGGAGAGTGTATTTTTTACCTGTGCAGTCATGATTACAGGTACTTTGCATTCTTCCATTATAGAGATGGGCCTTTTAGGGGATGAGAGAGGGGTAAAGTTAGCACTGAACCTATCTGCAAGTATGTTGGCAATATCAGTTGTTTCTGTATATTTAGTGTCATTGTGCTGTAACTCAGAGCAGATCTAAGTGTTGCCATTGAGATTCTTGACATAGCTATAGAATGATTTGTGGTTGTCTTTAGAATTAGTGGCGATTTTGTTTCATA
This sequence comes from Protopterus annectens, assembly GCF_019279795.1. Taxonomy (NCBI): domain Eukaryota; kingdom Metazoa; phylum Chordata; order Ceratodontiformes; family Protopteridae; genus Protopterus; species Protopterus annectens. The sequence goes on from NC_056729.1 coordinate 1,258,194,043, forward strand.
ACTAGCTTTGGAGGATTTTATGAGGGATCTCAGCTTCTTAGTGAGGCTGACCACGGAGTTCCTCCAATCATGGGGTTTTACTCTTTTTTGCAACAGTTTCTTTCTTCTGTTGTAGAGTTTGTTTATAGCAGGGGACCACCAGATTGGCTTCCTTTTTTTGGAGGATAGCACCTTAGTTCTGTTAGGGATTGCCGTGTCACTATTAGACAGAGGCACAGTAAGCTAAACCTTAAAAAAGGCACAGTATACTCAAATCAAGGGGTGGCATAAGCCATACAGAATCGGGCTAGGCTTATAATTGCCCCAGGGCAGATAGCCTAGTATGAACCTATGAACCTATGAACCTATGATCCATGAGCTCATGTAAGTGCTTATAAAGTGCAATTGCATAGGATTCAGCAGTCATATCTCTATTGTCCGTCAGCATGGGTGTCATGAAGTTTGCCACTTTTGTCTTAAGAAGCGTGAAGTTGGCTTTGGAGAAATTTTTTACAGTGGTTTCCCTAATTGAGGGTGGGGGTGGGATGTGGATGTCTAGGGTAATTTTCTTGTGGTCTGATCTGATCAACAAGGAACTGACCTCTGGTGTGGAACACCGGTTGCCCATGTTGGTAATGACCAGGTCTAGGATATTGCTGCCCCTGGTGGGGGTGTGGATAAGTTGATCCAAGGCATTGGAATTTATGAATTCCAGAAAACGTTGAGCACAAGAGTTGGTACATGAGTAATTTTCCCAGTTAATGGTGGGGTAGTTGAAATCACCCATTATTAGGGTGTTAGTTTGAACCCTAATCTTTTCCAGTGTATCAAGAAATGAGGAGTGGGAGTCCTGGGGCATGGTGGGGGGTCTGTAGCAAGCTACAATTTGCATTGCGGTCTTGCCCAGAGTTAGTTGCACTTGGATAATCTCAGATGCATTATGCTGAGCAACTAGCCTGGAGTGTGGATATCCTTAATGAATATGGGCACGCATCTGCCTTTAGTGCTTCGGTGCAGGTTACGTAGCCGAAAGGTGTGGCATGAATTATAGCCTGGTAATGCAGAGGTGCTCTCTGAAGCCTTGAACCATATCTCTGTCACTGCACAGATGTCGATGTTCTCCATTTTAAGAAGTGCCTTGAGTGAGTGCATTTTGAGGTGTAGACTTCTAGCATTAAGTAGAATTACCCTCAGATTTTGCTTACTTGTACCTGTTATGGTGGTGAATTTGTCATTTGAATCTTGCCTAAAAAAGGCACTATAGGGGTGGCAAGAACCTTAGCCAGTATTCGGAATCCCAAGGGCGACAGGTGCAGGCCATCTCTGGCAAAGCATCGTGGTTTGTCGATCATGTCATCCCAGGCAGACAGATACTAGGTCCATTTAGAATGACACCAGACGCTTAGCCAATTGTTGAAGTCAATCATTTTGTCCTTGTACTGTGGTATCATCCTTGGTGATGGCAGGATGCTACTCAGGGCTAGGGTCATACCTGCCTGGGCTACAAGAACAGAAAGCTCCTCCATGTCTCTTTTCATGTAGTCCAGGGAGGTACGTCTCAGGTTATTCACACCAACATGGACAATAACAGAGTCATATTTGTACTTGCTGTGGAGTGACCTGAGTGCATGCATTATGTCGCAGATCCTGGCACCTGACAGGCAGCTGACAGTAACTTTCACCCTGTTTAGCCTGGTGAGTGGAACATCAGTGTGCCTGACTATAGAGTCACCTATGACTAGAGTGTTGGGTATGTTGTTATGCCTTATGGGCTGTGGTTGAGTGGCACACTGAGTTTGTGGGCTATGTGTCATTTGGCTTGTATTGGGGGGTGGAGGTTGCTTATGTTTCTGCTTTTGGGGGTCCCTGTTGCTTGGGTAGATTTTTTTTGAGAGCCTCCATGAATATAGGTGTGTGTTTTGTGTTTCTATGTGTGTGTTTTGGTGGTGTAGGTTTTGAGGGACTATGTGATGACTGTCGTGTGATGCAAGTGTTTACCTTCTCCTCTTGACTGTCTAGTCCAGTCTTGGGTGAATAGAGCTTTGCTTCCAGTTTGGTTATATAAGTGCATCTCTCACAGGTTGTAGTGTTGGGTGGTAGGAGAGGAGGGTTGTCTATGTACATGAGGCAATTGTTGCATTGCCCCAAGATGCCCAGATTCATCAGGTAGACAGGAGAAAAAAACGGGAGCTGACCCTTAGACCTGCCTGGATAGGTGTTTATTTATTAAGTACTAAAAACTATTTTCCTCTAGACAAGTGAGGAAAGTTGAGTGCTGTAGTAATTTGTAGCTTATTTAGTGCTTACAATGAGTTCTGAACAAGTGCTGAGCTAAAAAAAAAAACAGATTTGTGTGCTGAAACTAGAAAACTGGCTAGTTCTAAAAAACTGAATTAAGCTAGAAGGTTTCCCTCCAACACAAAAAGTCTTGGGGGCTCAGAAGCTTACAAACAGTCCTGGATACAGCAAATCTGTATCTGGACTCGACAACTTATAGGAAAGACAGGAAAGAAGCTTAGAACAAAAAAAAAAAATATATATATATATATATATATATATATATATATATATATATTTTTTTTTTTTTTTTTTTTTTGTAAAGTGGAAAGGGGAAAGAAGGAGCAGACGCTAACTGGGTTGGCCTCCTTAAATGTTCTCCCTGGAATAGGTAGAATGAGGTAATGACACTAGACTGGGAGGAGTGTCCCAGATCAAATTTATGGTAGGGGCGGACAACTGCAAAGCCACCAAGTATAAAAACATGATACCAAGACGGACGGAGGGTGGGTGGGAAACAAAAATCAGAACAAATAAACCCAACCAGATGCTTAGCAATTGTGGAAAATTCTACTTGATACCTCACACACAGTGAGTAAAATAAAAGTGCTATAAATAACTCAGAAATAAGTAGAAAACAGGATACTTAATGTTATATATCACAGATTAGTTAGCTCAGAGCCCTTCCTCTGATTTCCTCTGATTAGCTAAGTGTGAAATGGCAGAAACAGTCACAAGTTAACTTATTAAGTAACAACGTTGAAACCTAAAACAACTTTAAAAAAGCTTGAAAGAACCAATGAGGTGCTTACTCCAAGGCGTAGTCCAGGCAACCCCAGTCAGCCAATGACCACAAACAGTTCACTCTCACTGAAATGATATACTAGCCTTGGCTAAGCTATGATGGCCTGGGACATGTGCTCAGACACACAACCTCTACTAATAAACAACTAGGCCCAAAACACAAGCCTGAATATGGAGAATGTTACACTACCAACACTACTTAGGTAGAAAAAACTGCAGAAATGTTTAAACAGATAAAGGATCAAGGAGACTCTAGAGAATGCTTTTAAATGCAAACAAGTTATATGATACACTCCTAGCAGGAAATCAGAACAAACAAACCCAACCAGATGCTTAACAATTGTAGAAAATTCTACTTAATACCTCACACACAGTGACTAAAATAAAAGTGCTATAATTAACTCAAAAATAAGCAAAAAACAGGACACTTAATGTTATATATCACAGATTAGTTAGCTCAGAGCATTTCCTCCGACTTCCTCCAATTAGCTCAGTGTGAAATGTGTAGTAGGGGTTATATTTGATGACATAACCTGGACATTCTGTGGTTGTGTGTGCAGTACTGAGGTCTGTGTACTTATGGTGATTTTCGGCAGTGTGTGTATTGTTAATATGTACCTTGGCCTGTGTACAGACTGTGGTAGATGTCATTGTTCTTGGTCCTGTTCTATCTGATGTTACATGCTGCTCGACTGTATGTTACACAATCGGCTGACATGTTTGTAGGGCCATACATGCACATGTCCCATAACACAGACAGGCATTGGAGCACACTGTGTAGCGGCCCAGTACATGTAGGGTTAGTGTGTGAGTGGCACATATAAGGTTGGTGTTGAACAGATAGTCCATATACTGTAATAATACACTAGCATACCATATGTGGCTGTGGCTGTGTTCACATTGGTTGTGGTTATGCACTTTCACACAGGTGTATGTTACTCTGTGCTGTGGCATGCCTGTAGAGCCTGCTATATATGCAGGTACATGTGCATTCCCCCATAGGAAATGTAGGCCAGTATTGAGCCAGTCTGCCTGTAGCCTGCACAGTGCTTTGCTACATGCCTAGCAGCTTAGTGTACTTACCCAGTGAGATGTAATGTCCAGATACTTGCCAGATGTACTGCTGCTGGGCCACCATAACAGTCATGTATGTCAGACAGACCAGTGGGATGCTGTACAGATGTATGTCAATATCTAGTGGGTAGTATGTGGCCATGGCACCTCTGTACCAGCGGTTATTATGTGGCAGGACAGGCAGGGATGTGTGAATGCATAACCTATGGGGGCACATGTATACCAGTAGTTACGTGTTATACCCATCTACATGGCTGTTAACATCCACATTGTCAGGATTGGTCCACATGTCTTACACTAAGGGGTTATGTGTATACCTCTGGACTGTCCAGAGTGTGTCAGACTATCCACATATATTGGCCATTATCTCTGCTGTAGACCACAGGATCATTACATGGTAGCAGTGGTACTGTACTATGATATTCTTAGGATGTCTGTCAGTAGCCAATGGTGCACATGTTAAAAGCAGATGCGACCTCCCACACACGCCATGTCTGTGAAGACACTCCCCATTACAGTAGCAATAGTCTACAAATATACCTGCTATACATACCTGACATCCCCTTGCACTACGAAGTTGGGACTTTAGGGGCTGACGTAGGGCTACACTCCATGTTCAGGACATATGGTGAAGATATATGTACATATGATTATCCAGATATCTATATAGACATACACATATACATATCAACATACATAGATGGATATGTATATGTACATAGCTATACAAATAAACACCCAAATATATACATATACAGAGCAATATATGTCTACACATATACAGATAGAGATACATATGCACATATACATATGGATAGCTACATATATATTGACAGTAGTAGGTATATCAGAATAGATATATATGCACATATAGTTACTGATATCTCAATATATACCAACATAACAATACATAGCTGTACACATAGGATGTGCATACATATATAGCTATATATACATATATCTATATATACAAATATGTATATCTATATATACATATATCTATATATACATATATGTATATGGGAGCGCTACAGAATCCTGAAAGCCCAAAGTCCTGAAGACCATCAGGGGTGAGCTGCCTTAAGGTATATGGATGTACATTACTATACAATCCACCTTGGTTAAATGCAGGCCTACTGCTACCTGTCATACAGACAGTTCTGTTTGTCAGTGTGCTTGTGATGGTGTCAGTTGTGCCTTGTTATGTAACAGTTACATCCCATTGTGTCAACTAAGATTTTTACCCCCTAGGGATTGTCTACAGAGTGTAGATAGAGGCTGCTGATCTATACATCTGCATTACTTACTGTTGATTATTTGGTATCCTGTGGCCCAGTCTGTCTTTCCTATTGCACTACTTGATGGTCTTGGCCTGGACAGCAACATTTGTTAACTTTTCCAGACTACTGTATTAGTATAACTGTTTCACAGTTGCATTACTCAGTATATATGGATGTCCGTGTCTAAACAGCTATATCACATGGCATATACAACTGTAATAGTACACAAATTAAGCTTTCCCATTTATGCAAACATGTGTGGTGTCATATCCTTTGATTTCTCTGTGGGTATATGTTGCAGGCAATGATTGTCATTTGTATGGGTGGCTCATACAGTCTCCAGTTGGTAAAGTGGTAACTGTAGGAATAGTGGCTGTTCCATATTGTGTGCACCTACTACATATGTATCTTACTGTACATATCTCTGCATGTGTATGTGTAGTTACATATGTATATATATATATATATATATATATATATATATATATATATATATATATCTGTATCTGCATATATGTGTCTGTGTATATGTATCCTAGGGATGCCCATGTCGTGTCAGGTCCTGGTTATGGTATCTGCAACACTTGGTAGTGTATTGCAGGGTGGACGTGTTTGGCTGTGGGGGGGTATACCTATTCATACACTCTCCTCCTGCTACACACATTAATGTACCGTTAAACTGTACAGTCAATGGTACATTAATTCTACTGTTTTGCAGGTGGGCTATAGCCCCCTGCATCCCCCATGTGGGGGGCTGCACCTCCCCACACCCCCTGCACATTAAATATACCAACTCCAAGATCACACTTCAGTGAGGAAATGGGCTAATTTCTTGTTTACTCACTGGACCACAATTGCTCTGCACAATGTCGAACCCAAATGCTCGAATTACACTACCAGTTCACTGTAGTGGAGTTGATCGATTTGGGCTCGACATTCTGCCCACTTGAAAAGTGCAAGTCGACCATATGCTGATCGACCGATGCAGTTTCAAGGTTTTCAGTGTAAACCTTGTATTTTCCTTGTGTTCTAATGTGCTTTTATTTCTCATCAGAAAATGGGGTAAGAGGAATGATCTTTAAGAAAAAAAAGGGATATTCTCTCAATTTAGGACCAAGGACTGCAGTGAAGCAGAGTTTATGAGTTTGAAGGACAGGAACTGAGTAGTTAACATGTCATCTTTTGTTAAAGAAAGATAAACCACCTATTTAAAACCTTTTTAGCTGATCCATTATAGAGCCCATTCTGTTATACCTCTTAAGTGGAATTGATGTTGCCAAATGCATAAGAAGATCTCAATTAGGAAAGAATCTAAGTATCATAAAGTCCAAGATGTTGTCACATTTCATGATTCAGCAGGATTAAGCTGTAACTGAACTTAAGATGTCCTCAGTTTGACAAACAACTCAGGCATTGGAGGAGCTGGCAAAGAATGGTAGAAGTGAGCAGCCTATGATAACTCTCCCATCCTGTATCTGCACATGAGAGAGAAGTATACTGCATGCAATACAAGACTCCTGCCATACTTTTTACATGAGGCAGCCCATCTTATCTGCACATGCAGGACTGCTCATACCAAAAAAAGGATTGATAATAAGACCTCCCCATTTCAAGCATATACATGCCAGATGTCAGGAGAGGAGTTATGGCCATACAATGAATATTCCTGGATAGTTGCCTCTCTGAAGGCTTCTCAGTCTTCCTGTCGACATTTGCCCTTCAGGAAGAAACAAATGGATATGGTCAAGTGGCAACAGACAACACATAAAGCATTCCATCCATACACACTTATGAGTCACAGCTGACTCCTGGGGTGGCCCCATGAACAACTGCCATCATTCTCAGAGTTCTCTAGGCAAGAAGGGGAAATGGAATTATATTGCCAGATCTTTGTCTGCATCACATACATACATACAAAGACCTATGGACAATTTAGAAGCTGCCAATCAACCTACCATATGCCTTTGGAATGCGGAAAGAAACTGGAGCACTGAGAAAAAACTTATACGAACACAGCGAGGATATGCAGACTCCATACAGATGGCACTTAACTGAGAACTGAACTGACAAACTTCTTGCAGTGAGGTGCCAATGCTTACTGTACCACTGTGTATTCCAAGAAGACAAAAGATTTACAAATAGGTTTGATGGTTCATAGGTTCATAGGAAGTTACTAGGATAATGGCCCTAGGGTCTTAACAAGCCTAGCCATGTAATGCCCTTGTTCCCTAGTTGACCATGGTTAGATGGTTATTGTTAGCAGAGTGAATCAGTGATTCGCACTGACTGCCCCTGTCCATGAGGGACATAAGTACCACCCACAGGGTGAATTTGTGGTCTCCCATACAGTTGTCAATGTTGTGCTTAAATAGGGTCATTGACAAACTCTGCTTCATGTGAAGTGGGAGTTTCTTCCAGAGAGGCAGCAATCTTTGGGAGACATATGTGTCTCTCCAACATGTTCTGTTTATGTCACAGGCTAGGCTGAGACTCCTGGAGAGAATGGCTCTTGTTCCATTTGATTTGCAGACATACAGCATTTCCATTAGGGCAGAGTCAGAGGTTGATCTGTAGGCCAGGCACTGGTCACCACTCAGCAGCCTATAGGATACAGAGTACAGAGACAGAGCTTTCAGTCTTTCTGTGTAGGTCATTTTTTGGAAGCCCTCAGTTTTCTTGGTTAAAAACCTCTGTAATCTCTCCATTTGTTGCAGGTGTCTGGTGAAGTACAAGCAAAAGTGAGCATTGTACTCAATCAGTGGTCTAATGAGGGTTAAGTATAGAGGAGTTATAACATCCTTAGTCTTGGATGCGATGCCCTTATTTATGAGATGCAAAACATAGAAGGCTTTCCTTGCCATTGTGGAGACATGGTAATCAAAGTTTAAACTGCTGTTAACTTGTGTTCTCACGTCTCTCACTACTGTGTTTGAGCTTAAGGAGGTGCTGTCTAATGCAATTTGCAGGGACCACTTATTTTCCGAAGGGGATAATGATGCACTTTTTTGCATTTAGTTTTAGACCATGACTTTGGCACCAATCATTAGTCTGCATTAGCCCTTTTGCAATATGTTAACCTCATTGGTGCACTCAATGATTGCACCTACTTTGCAGTCATCTGTGAACTTGGTAAGCCATGAGTCATCTACTTACACCTAGAGTTCCAGGAAGTAGATTCCAAATATCAGAGGGCCCAACACTGACCCCTGTGGTACACCACTGGTAACTGGTCTAGTGGTGGAGGTGGAATCCCCAACTTTGACAGTATGTGTTCTGTTGGAGAGCCAGTTTGCTACCCATCTAGTGATGTATGGGTTAAGCCCCAGCTTGTAGAATTTCTCAATGATACCTTAGTGGGGGCTCAATGATACCTTAGTGGGGGCTCAATGATACCTGAGTGGGGGCTCAATGATACCTTAGTGGGGGCTCAATGATACCTAAGTGGAGCCCACTCATAGTTCAACAGAAATGGTCCACAAAGTAATTCAAATAAAACAAAGTACATTGCTAATAAATTGCATAACATATTTTATAAACTAAGTAAGAGGAGAAATTTGGTTACTTGTGACTAGCACTAGAATCTGACCTCTCAGTGCCTGACTAATCCTTCCTTCAACCTTGAACATTAAAAACAAAACAGTGAGGAAACACTGCACATTGATTTCACTCCTCCTGTCTCTGAATGAGGAAAGCAAGGTAATCACATATAATATCAACTGCTGCAGAGCTAAATTTGATGCCAACTCATTGTCTGATGTATTTACAGATTATATGTCACCCCATCACGGAAGCATATACTGCTAAAAGGCAATTTAGGTTGAAATCTGCATGCACAATGGTTTTTTTTTGAGTGCTTTAACTAAACTGCTTTGGTTACTTCGACTGGTTTAATACTATGTTAAAATATAAAATGCATATAATGTATGCGAATGAGAATGAAAGGCTATAACTTTCTATGCAAGTCTGATTGCACAGGGAGATGATTAAGGACATTCACAGTGACATTTAGAAAACAGAGGCTCCAACGTCCAAGATGAGAAAAGTGAGTTGTCCAAAATGGGACAGCAGGAAAAGAGCAATATAAGCTGGATAACAGGAGCAAGAGAAAGATTTCTGAGTTGCTCAAGATGTAGGAGGGTGTTCAGATTAGGATGCTTTGGTGAAGTAGAAAATATGCTCTCAGCAAGGAAATGTAGGTGCTTTAGAATTGAATATGAGTGCTGCATATGGTAAAGAATGTCTGGTCAGATGAGAAAGGGCTGGGGAGGCAAGAAAAAAAGCTTTTAGAAAGGGTGCGATGGGAAAAAGTATGATGAGAAAGACAGAGATGCAGATGTAAATTGAATGAACATAGTAGAAGGGTACGGCCAGATGGGAGGGGAAAGAGAAAGGTGAAGAGAAACGTGGGAGTTTCATCACAAAGAAAGGACAAAGAAAAGAATGCCAAGGAATACGCATGTGTACATGCAGCAGCTGCAAGTAATGAACGGAAGTCAGAGTCAGTGGTAATAAGAATTACAAGGAATATGCATGTGTGCACGCAGCAGCTGCAAGTAATGAATGGAAGTCAGAGTCAGTGGTGATAAGAATTACAAGGAATACGCATGTGTGCACGCAGCAGCTGCAAGTAATGAACGGAAGTCAGAGTCAGTGGTGATAAAAATTACAAGGAATACGCATGTGTGCAGCAGCTGCAAGTAATGAACGGAAGTCAGAGTCAGTGGTGATAAGAATTACAAGGAATACGCATGTGTGCACGCAGCAGCTGCAAGTAATGAACGGAAGTCAGAGTCAGTGGTGATAAGAATTACAAGGAATATGCATGTGTACACGCAACAGCTGCAAGTAATGAACGGAAGTCAGAGTCAGTGGTGATAAGAATTACAAGGAATATGCATGTGTACACGCAGCAGCTGCAAGTAATGAACGGAAGTCAGAGTCAGTGGTGATAAGAATTACAAGGAATACGCATGTGTGCACGCAGCAGCTGCAAGTAATGAACGGAAGTCAGAGTCAGTGGTGATCAGACATATTATTCAGACAGGAACCAATACTATAGGACACTAGGAAGAACATGTGTGTGTGTGCAGAGACAAGCATTCAGCAAATGGAAGGACTGGATGATGATGAATATAGTGGCAGGATGATCTTTTTGGATCCTGAAGATATTTGTTTGGAAAATACCTGGTCCAGATGGCAGGATTTACTGACTACAGTGGAAACATGGATGTCTGTTTAAAAGAGAGTAGTCCACATAAGTACCTGGATCTGAAGACGAGTTCCATTTATAATTTATGAGGTGGGAGCAGTTTTCTTTATTAAATACTACTACAGTGCATTGTCTTTCAGTTATCCTGAAACTATTTTCTGCACATCATGTATGAGCATATTCTAGCCCATCTTGCTGGAGTTGTTTAGTATCAGGAGACGAGCAGATAAGAGCACTCAACTTGCAGTCATCAACAAACGTTATCGACTACTCTTCTAGGATATTGGCTTGGATGTCTGCAAAACAGATGCCAAATAATAGAAGTCAAGTAAAAGAGTGCCCAGCAATGACCCCATGTGGTATCCCACTAGTTTTACAATTTTACACTCAGTGAGGATACCAGTAAGTTTCATAATGAGGGATCTCTTAGATAGTGTGCAAATACGTGCACAGCATGTTTACATTGTTTGTCTAATTTTTCAGTAATACCAGTGTGGCAGCAATATCTAAAGCCTTAATCAAGTTGAGATAAGCACTGTCAACAGCTTTTGTAACCTTATCAGAGAAACTTATTAAGTTCAGGAACTAGGATCTACCCTTGACAAAATCATACTGATTAGGGTCTATATAAATTATGTTGCCTATGTCTGCAAAAATGAGCTTAGCTGTGATACTTTCCTTGGTTTTGTATATAAAGCCAGTGATGGTGATGGGCTTATAAATACCCAAGTCTGAAGAGGGTCCAGACTTCTGTAGGGGAGTCATAGTTGGTATTTTCCAGGCATCAGGATCTAGCTCTGTAGATAGGCTGAGGATGAACAGCTTAAGTAGAGGTGAATATGGTTGAGACTGTAACCTTGTATATTGTCTGGCCCTGTGGAAGTAATATCTCAAGCCTTTGATCAGAAGTATGGATTTCTTCAAAGGAGATTTCAGGGAAAGGTAACATTTTAGGATTATTGGCAGTGACAATGTCAGTAGGTAAGTTAAACAACACTAAATTCATCACCTAGTATATTAACCATGTCCTTAGGATCAAACTGTGTGATATTATTATGGATGAATTCTGAGCTGATTTCAGTGTGCCAAAGAGTAATGAAAATTATTAAACTATTCTATTCTGGATGCCTAGCTCATGAGAAAAATGCTTTGAAAATAACATAAGAATGAATCAGCAGATGCAAATCCTATAAGATTAGGGCTCTGCTAGTTTAAGCTGGCTCAAAATTCAGAATACTAGATAATGCATTACATCTCTGCCTAACTGAATTAATATGACAGGCAGAAGGTTTACCACTGACAGAAGACATGGGGGGTTTCTATCAGCTACGGGTATGGTTTTCTTTGTGATTATTCAAGAGTATTTTATAATGGAATAGCTGATTTAATAGAATAACAGGACAGTCCTAATTTGTAGTTCCTGTATAATACATTTTAAACTGTTTCTCTTGGTGTCTCATGTCCTCTACTTCTGTACTGTTTGTGCTGTAATTAATGACCATGCCTCAAAATTCTGCTGTTGAACCTGGATCACATGGCATAGTGATCCGAATTCTGAGAGAACAGTAAAGAAGGGATACATTGAAACCATTACTGTCATTCATATCTGAGAGGAGGAAAGAGGCTGATGACAAACAACAGTTAGGTAAAGACGAACTGCAGATTAATTACCTTGAATGTTCTGACACTGGTTCATTGACCTTGGTAGCAAAGCATTTAAGCAAAGCATCCTAACCATGCTCCCTTTAGAGTGAACCAATTTTCGTAAGGATGTAAATTCTAAGGCACTAGTTGATATATATTTATATATATATATATATATACACTACTGTTGGCCAAAGAAGAAGAGGAGGGGGAAGGCATGCACGAAGGCAGGAAGAGAGGAGGAAGGTTAGGAGTGTAGTACTGAGGGTAGGAACTTTGAATGTTGGCAGTATGACTGGTATAGGGAGAGAGCTAGCTGATATGATGGAGAGAAGGAAGGTTGATATATTGTGCGTGCAAGAGACCAGATGGAAGGGAAGTAAGGCCATGTGTATAGGAGGCGGGTTCAAATTGTTCTATCATGGTGTGTATGGCAGAAGAATGGGATAGGGGTTATCCTAACGGAACAGTATGCCAAGAGTGTTTTGGAGGTGAGGAGAGTGTCTGATAGAGTGATGTTTATGAAGCTTGAAATTGATGGTGCAATGATGAATGTTGTTAGTGCATATGCTCCACAAACTGGGTGTGCGATGGATGAGAAAGAAAAGTTTTGGAGTGAGTTGGATGAAGTGGTGGTGAGTGTACCCAAGGGTGAGAGACTAGTGATTGGAGCGGACTTCAATGGGCATGTTGGTGAAGTGAACAGAGGAGATGAGGAAGTGATGGGTAGGTATGGTGTTAAGGAGAGGAATGCAGAAGGTCAGATGATTGTGGATTTTGTGAAAAGGATGGACATGGCTGTGGTGAATACGTATTTTAAGAAGATGGAGGAGCAGAGGGTGACATACAAGAGTGGAGGAAGATGCACACAGGTGGATTATATCCTATGTAGGAGGGCCAGTCTGAAGGAGATTGGAGACTGTAAAGTGGTGACTGAGGAAAGTGTAGTTAAGCAGCATAGAATGGTGGTCTGCAGGATGATGGTGATTAAGAAGCGGAGGAGGAGTGTGAAAGCAGTGTCAAGGATTAAATGGTGGAAGTTAACAAAGGGTGATTGTGAGGTGGAGTTCAGGGAAGAGTTAAGACAGGCACTGGGAGGCAATGAAGAGTTACCGAATAGCTGGGTAACAACAGCAGAGCTAGTAAGGGAGACTGCTAGGAAGGTGCTTGGTGTGACATCTGGACAGAGGAAGGAGGACAAAGAGACATGGTGGTGGAATGAGGAAGTACAGGAGAGTATACAGAGGAAGAGGCTGGCGAAGAAGAAGTGGGATTGTCAAAGAGATGAAGAAAGTAGACATGAGTATAAGGAGATGAGGTGCATGGCAAAGAGAGAGGTGGCGAAGGCTAAGGATAAGGCATACAGAGAGTTGTATGAGAGATTGGACACTAAGGAGGGAGAAAAGGACCTGTACCGATTGGCTAGACAGAGGGACAGAGCTGGGAAAGATGTGCAACAGGTAAGGGTGATAAAGGACAGTGAGGGAAACGTACTCACAAGTGACGAGAGTGTGTTGAGTAGATGGAAAGAGTACTTTGAAGGGCTGATGAATGAAGAAAATGAGAGAGAGAGAAGGTTGGATGATGTGGGGATAGTGAATCAGGAAGTGAAGCAGATTAGCAAGGAGGAAGTAAGGACAGCTATGAAGAGGATGAAGAATGGAAAGGCTGTTGGCCCAGATGACATACCAGTGGAAGCATGGAGGTGCTTAGAAGAAATGGCAGTGGAATTTTTAACTAGATTGTTTAATGAAATTTTGGAAAGTCAGAGGATGCCTGAGGAGTGGAGAAAAAGTGTTTTGGTACCTATCTTTAAGAATAAGGGTGATGTGCAGAGCTGCAGTAACTACAGAGGGATAAAATTGATCAGTCACAGCTTGAAGTTATGGGAAAGAGTAGTGGAAGCTAGGTTAAGAAGGGAGGTGATGATTAGTGATCAGCAGTATGGTTTCATGCCAGGAAAGAGCACTACAGATGCAATATTTGCTCTGAGAGTGTTATTGGAGAAATACAGGGAAGGTCAGAAGGAGTTGCATTGTGTCTTTGTGGACTTAGAGAAAGCATATGACAGGGTGCCTAGAGAGGAGTTGTGGTATTGTATGAGGAAGTTGGGAGTGGCAGAGAAGTATGTAAGAGTGGTACAGGATATGTACAAGGGTAGTGTGACATTGGTGAGGACTGCGGTGGGAGTGACAGATACGTTTAAGGTAGAAGTGGGATTACATCAAGGATCAGCTCTGAACCCTTTCTTATTTGCAGTGGTGATGGACAGGTTGACAGATGAGATTAGACAGGAGGCCGTGTGGACTATGATGTTTGCAGATGACATTGTGATATGTAGTGAGAGTAGGGACCAGGTTAAGGAGACCCTGGAGAGGTGGAGATATGCTTTAGGGAGGAGAGGAATGAAGGTCAGCAGGGCTAAAACAGAATGTATGTGTGTGTAAATGAGAGGGAGGGTAGAGGAATGGTGAGGATGCAGGGAGTAGAGTTGGTAAAGGTGGATGAGTTTAAATACTTGGCATCAACAGTTCAGAGTAATGGTGAGTGTGGAAGAGAGGTGAAGAAGAGAGTACAGGCAGGGTGGAATGGGTGGAGAAGACTGTCAGGAGTGATTTGTGACAGACGGGTACCAATAAGAGTGAAAGGGAAGGCCTACAAGAGGGTAGTGAGACCAGCTATGTTATATGGGTTGGAGATGGTAGCATTGTCGAAAAGTCAGGAGTCAGAGCTGGATGTGGCAGAGTTAAAGATGTTAAGATTTGCACTGGGTGTGACTAGGATGGACAGGATTAGGAATCAGTATATTAGAGGGTCAGCTCAGGTTGGACAGCTTGGAGACAAAGCAAGAGAGGTGAGATTGCATTGGTTTGGACATGTGCTGAGGAGGGATGCTGGGTATATTGGGAAAAGGATGCTAAGGATGGAGCTGCCAGGTAAGAGGAAAAGAGGAAGGCCTAAGATGAGGTTTATGGATATGGTGAGAGAGGACATGCAGGTGGTTGGTGTGAAAGAGCTTGATGCAGAGGAGAGGAAGAAATGGAAACAGATGATCCACTGTGGCGACCCCTAACAGGAACAGCCAAAAGAAGATGATGATGATATATATATATATATATATATATATATATATATATATATATATATATATACATATACAAAGGCATAACTTATCAATGAAGGCATCTGGTGCTTGTAAATAAAAGAATGAACACAAAGAAATGTGTATATAAGAATTTATTAGTATTGAACGTTTTCACCTATGCCTGAGACTTCATCAGAAGAAAATCATCAAGTACCCACAGTCATATATATATATATATATATATATATATATATATATATATATATATATATCTACTAAAAACTTCTTCTGGTATTAAAAACTAAATTTAAATAGTTAATTCAAGTCAACTACAATACATATTTTAAATAAACAAATAAATAAAAAGTCACCACTGCATATAAAAACACCATGATGCAATTAAAACAAACTATACCTTGGAAATAATAAAAATAGTTAAAGCTTCCTAAAAATAGTCAAATGGTAAATAAATCAATGCTTTACAACTTTTCAGCCCTTGATTTCAAAACAGGCCAGATTGAAACAGCTTTGTTCAACCCGGGTGGTGCACTGGCATTAACCTTAAGTTGCCAAAGAAGCTCCTTAAATTCCAGATGGTTCTGCCAGTCACCACCCTTAGGGTTAATACTAATATTGTCAATAACCCCAAAAGTAAAACCTTCAAAATTGGGACATAGACAAGAATGTTTATACATAGCAGTAACCTTGCTTTTAGTTTTAATGTCATAGTTGTGCTCGTAAATTCTTTTCCTTAATGCTCTTTCTCTCTTTCCTATGTAAAACGATGTGGATGTATTATATTTGGCTAAGTATACCATCCTTGTAGTTGAGCAGTTTCCTTTAATAAATCTGATACTGGTGTCATTAATGAATAGTTGCTCAGCTTGAATAATATATTTGCACTGTTTACAGTGTCCACATTTCCCTGTTCTCCCACATGTAATACTCCCTTTATTCATTCCTCCATGTTCAAAAAACTCTTCAAATTCTTTAAAACTTTGCTAACTATTTTGGGTTGTCTCCCTACCACTGACTATATGTAAGGGTTAGATATGAAAATGTTCCATTTCTTCACAATAATGGACCTATCCAAACGTGGAGGTGTTGTCATCATCCTGTTTACTTAGGCCTGTGCCCAAAAT
Source organism: Protopterus annectens (assembly GCF_019279795.1). NCBI lineage: Eukaryota > Metazoa > Chordata > Ceratodontiformes > Protopteridae > Protopterus > Protopterus annectens. Next base: position 1,258,210,537 of record NC_056729.1, read on the forward strand.
AGGTTTAAATGTCAGTTCCCTACTTTGGCTAATTATGATTGTCTGATAATGATTGTTTCTACAACTTCACTTATGACCTTTTCAACCATACATATTGGGTAACCCCTGTCATAAAACATATTTGTTGACACCTTCCAAAAATGTGTCTAAGTCTGAAACCATTCTAACCAACTTGATGGCTTTCCCCTAACCAAGCTGGCCTTCTGGTGATATGGATGTGGACTTGAACAGTGTAAATAGGTGTTACTGTACATAGGTTTTACATAAATATTAGACTTGAATCCTTGAACTACTTTGAAAATTACAGTGTCTAAGTAATTTATTTGAGAACTGTTAAATGAATAAGTAAATCTTAGAAATCCTGTTGAAGTATTGAGATATTCAGTAAAACTACATATAAATTCTTCTAGACCTGACCATAAAATAAAAATATTATCAAGGCTGTGTAGGTATATTTTACAAAATTTGAAAAATTCCCACTGAAATACATGTAAAAGTTCCCATGCATATACAACAACATTGGTGAACATAGAGGCACATGACGAACCTGTCACTTCACCAGAAACCTGTTTAAAAAATTCACACTCAAAATATGTAAAATTGATGGGATATAAATCCAGTTTATTTAACCAAAGCTTTAGTAGATTTAAAGCTATATCAACAAAGAAAAAAGATTAAGCAGGGAGTTGGAGGAACTGGGTGCCTATTTTAACAGCACTGAGGTTAAATTAGGACTACCACCTGTCCCTCTTTGCGAGGGACAGTCCCACTTTGGGCAGTTGTGTCCTGCAAAAAAAAAACTAAAAAAATGGCAAATGTCCTGAGATTTTAAGGCAAAATATATTTTTTAAGTTTTCTTTAGTGGTTGCATAAAAGTTATTTTGTATCTGAAAAACACATAAATATTATATGAAATAGCATAAGCAATGCAAATGCTATAAAAAATAAGCTTTTATTTTGGCAAAAAAAGTGAAGTTCTGTCCTTTGCATTGGCTGTGGGTATGTTTTGTCCTGCAAAATCTCACTTTTCTACAAAAAATGTCCCACTTTGGGCATTTGAAAAGGTGGCAACCTTAGGTTAAATAAAAGAGGTCATAAAATTCAGGAACTAGAAGAAAAATGTAAGGAAGTGGAACATAAACACCATTTAGACTAAATTGCTTTATGAGAAGGATGCAGAACAAATGGCAGAAGAAACATAGAATAGATTATTCCCTTTATCAATAAGAATAATGCAACAATGCAGTAAGCACCATGAGAGAGGATGAATAAAAATCCTTTTTTGAGCTAGGGTGCTAATTTGGAATGTGGCTCCAGCAATATCTCAATTGAGAGAATTAATAGTAGAAAAGAAAAAATAACAAAGGAAGGCATGAAAGAAGATACAAAAGGACAACAGTGTACAAAAACTGAATAGAAAACAGATGTTCATAAATTACTGGAATGAGGGAATAACAACATAACGTACTGATGGGATTAGAAGATGTTTAAAAAATGGAAAAAGAAGGAAAAAGGTCAGGAAGGGCATGAAAGGAAAGGAAAAAAAGGAAAAAAAAGTTTCAGGAAATCTGTCAGCCCATGTACAAAGTGGTCTAGCTAGAAGCACAATGAAAACAATTGCATCTTGGGACCGAAGACCAAATGTACCTGTATTTATTAACATGACAAACCACAGCATATCATGGCATTAATATACAAAGGATCTGAAATAACTGCATTTGCAGGAAATCTCTAAAGAATTTGAGAATAGACTGTAGAGAGTGATGGATATGAAGGTGCAAAATAAGCGGTCGGGGGATAATGGCTTATATACATCCTTTGGTGATTGAGTTCATATCTACATTACAGCTGTAGAAACTCCTATACCAGATGCTTTCTAGGCAAATGTATACTAAGAGAGAAAACATTAGATCACAGTAGGGCTGTTCAAGTTTGGGGTGCAGTAGTGATCTGTCAATGCACTCAAGGTCGTAATCTGTAGCGAGGCTAGGTGGGAACCCATTTATATTCCACTGGCAAAAACAGTTGTGAACATAAAACATTACTGAATTCCCAGAGGACACTGTAGAGATATCTGAAACAGTGCAAATGTTGTTGCATGTTACCATAATCAAACTGACTGTGAGTCCACACAATAGTCCCATGTGGTCAGTGAAGAAGCCTGATGGATCGTGGAGAATGAATACAGATTACATAGGACTGAAAAAAATTGCACCGCTTCTACCATCTACTGACCCTTATAAAGTGATCATTGTGGAAATTTCCTTCAGTTGTTGGACCATATCATGCAGTTTTGGTCTAAGTCAATGCTTTTTTCCCCTCAATTCCAGCAGTAGAAGAAAGCTCAGTTTTCCTTTACATAGGCTAGCAGTCAATACACCTTTCAAGTGTTACCTCAAGGATATGTGCACAGTCTCACCCTTTGTCATGGAATAGCAGTAAGCAGTTTAGCCAAACTGCGGCATGAAAAAAGTGACTGTAATATCACATTGATGACTTTTTTTATGAGGGAGCAATCTGACATGGAATTTGTAATGCAAACTGTAATAGAAGATCTTAAGAATCATGCATGTGCAGTAAAGGAAAATAAGTCTCGGTGAGAAACATTTGTGAACTTTCTCACACTGATAACAATGGAACAAAAAGAGATGTGCCACCTGTATCAATAAAGGACATGCAGAAAATGTCTGTACCAAAATAGACCAACAGGCATAAGTCTTCGTAGGTATAAAGGGATGCTAAAGAAATTTCTTGCCCCGCCTTTGACTGATTTTATACTCCATCTTCCATGCAACCTAGAAGTAGACTGATTTTACATGGTATCTAAATCAGAAAACAGCATTTAACAAAGCAAAGAAAGCCTTATAGTAAACTGCAGGACTAGTCCAATAGAGTGTAAGCAACCATTTATCAATGTGATTTTTCAAAACAATGTAATGTCCTGGGATCTCTGGCAAAAAGATTACACTGGTCAGAAGAAGCCATTAGTATTTTGATCCAAAATTCTAACATAACAAAAATATGATATAGCATCTGCAGCAGGTATTAGCCATGTGCAATGCCTTGCTTCATGTTAAACCAATAGCAAAACAGCAGACAGTGACTATTAGAGTAGACTACCCTATCTAGGGTTGGTTATGCACTGATACTGTGATGAAGACACTTGTCACACTACCCTTGAATGTACTGAAATTGTGATAGCATCGACAAGAGCAAGCTAATTCTGTGCCTTAGATGGCCAAAATGCAATATAAATAATTGACTGTACTTGCTGTTTTAGAAGACACAGATGTTAGTGAAAATATTAAAGTTTCCCATATATAAAAAACCTCCCTTTAACCAACTGATTATAATGCATGGTTCACTGACATAAGTGGTAAAATGTGAGGGACTGTGGGGTATTTCCCATGAGCTGAGGCTAGACTATATGATGAAGGTTTTGCAGGCTTCAGTAATCAAACTGAACTACATGCTGTTGTGATGGTTATCAACAGTTTTCTGCCTGGTGAAGATGTTTATATTAGTACAGACAGCTGGATAGTATATAACAGACTGATGACCTGATTATTCCCTATATGGCAGTGACATTACTGGAGCATTCATAGCAGGCCCATATGGACAGTTTGTGAAAAGTGGAAAAAAAAAACATGGGCACAGCTGAACAATGTAACATTTGTATGGAACACATAGATGCCCACATACCCTCTATGACAATGAGTCAAAGAAAGCAAAACCAGTAAGTGGATAAAACTGTATAAGTAAGGAGATGTGACTAAAATTCCATAGAAGCTGGATTGGCAAGACTGATGCACTATCAGTATGAACAATTAGGCATTAATACAGTTATGGAATGGACATGACAACATGGAAACATTTTAAACACAAACTTGGTTACCAATTTCATTAAGTAATGCAAAATTTGTCAATAAGCAAAGCAGAGGTAATTACAGCCTGAATCCTGTGGACAGATACAGTGAGGGGGAAGATCAGGCCAGATATGGCAAACTGACTGCAATAGTAAGCTTAGTCCCACTGTTTGGTGGTTCATTTGGGTGAAATCATGTTTAAATGGATTTTTATTGGATGCAAATATTAATGTTATTTTAGAGTATATGTGCATTGTATTATTGAATTTTTATTTTCTTTTTAATGATTATTATATTAAATAAATAACTCGTGGCATTGGAGGCACCTATGGTCCCATTTATGCAAACATGGTACTCTCACACTGGGGACTTATGTATGTGTACAGCTACCCCTTATTAAATTATGTGAAGCTCTTTCTTCACTTTATTGATGATTTTTTTTAAAAATGGGGTGGTAATACAACCAATTTGAATAATTTCTAAGATTTGTTGACTTCATTCATTAAATGTTTTAAAGTAAAATTTAATATTAACTTAGTTATTACTTTTTTAGATATTAAATTGATGAAAGATGCATTAACTAGAATTTTATCACTAAGATTTGTTGGTAAATTATTTGCCAGTAATTCTCATTTGGTATTCCATGGTATGCATCCTTTTTCTATTAAAAGATATGGTAAAGGGACAAGTGGTCCACGCTAGTAGAATTACAGTAGAAAAAAAATAATTCATGATTGAAACTGATCTATTAAAAGATATGTTTTTGACAGTATTTATTGAAATTAATGAATTGATGAATGATTACAGAGGTTATGGCTGTCATGTCTAATATTTATCAACTTTTAGTGGAAGTTAATAAGGGTACACTAAAAATCCAGCATAATGGCGCTGGCAATAAATATTTGAGTAAGGAAATTAGGAAAAGAATAGGGGATGTTCCTGTTTTTAATAATAAAAAGTAATTCAGTGTTGATATCATTTAAAGGCAATCATGAAACATTAGATATCCTGAAAAAAACATTAGAGGAACATTTTTGAACAGCTGTAATTATTATAGATTTATGTTGAATGTGCCTTTATTTTGTTTGTATCAATTCTTAAAGATCTTATGAGGCTCAACTTTATTTTAAATTTAATTTGAATTGCTTGGTTTATGCTGTATCTCACTTTCTCTTGAGGTGTTTCATGTTGTACATATCAAAAAAGTCTGCTCAAATGTATTTATGAATAACATTATGCAGTTACTATGATAAATTATAAGAATACACATTATAAGCATCCTGTTATTTAGAAATGTTCTGATTTCAGTTTTGGAATGTGCAGATTTAAATAATCAGACTACTGATGTAGGAGAGGAATTAAATTCTGAAAAATATTGTTGGCAAGTGCTGTTAAATATATCAGTACACCCATGGTTAAACAACAATATTAATTTTAAGGTGGTTCATTAGGAAAGTAAACTGGGACAATCAATATTATTTTTAATCACAATATTTTAGTTGTTATTTATGGCATTTATGGGTCATTTGGCTGTTGTCATCTGATGACTTTAGGTATTTAAATAACTGGGTTTTATAGTTACACTAGTATGATGAAATCTCTTATTAAGGTGAAAATGCTTACTGGTGTGTTTACTTAGTAAATAAAGAGGTTGCTCTGGACTGCCATCTTATACTTATTTTTATTTATAATCTTTCTTTAAATACCTCAATTACTCAGTCAGAAAATTACATTAGATTCTGTTTTAATAACATGCATTAAGAGCACTGTCTATGAGTTTTCTTCAGTACAAACTAAACAAGATGCGATTTCTCTTCATGAATAAGTCTATTTGGCATCTCCTAATACATTGACCTTTGCGTTCCCTGGACTTGGCCTTGTGAGAATGTGTAGTGATGAACTAATAGAGTGGCTGCCTAGTAAGTGAACTCATTAAACAAAGACAATTCTCCTTTGACTTTGTTTCTGGTAAGGACAGAATTCTATTAGATTTATTTGACATGATATTTTGCCTATTCTGCCTTGTGCCCAGCTATCCTCTTTCAAATATGTCAAAATGTATCCAGAAACTGTCCTTTGGGCTCAAAGTATGTATGGTAAGTGTACCTCTCAGCAAGAGCACAGTACAGCTAGAAAAATGGATTAATAGACTGATGCAGGCTAGAAGCCCTAAAAAACAGCACTGTACTTGACTCATAGAACTGTAACAAGTAGTAGTCCTATAGTCATTTTAAGTTCAGAATTGGAAGAGTTTTTTGTCTTTAACTTTATGTTGATGGTGGACCTCCAATTTTCTGCCACCCAGTATGATTTTTAAAAAGCAGTGCCATGCTTTATAATGTTCAGAGCTTGAGAGCTGTTGAATGAGTGGCATTTACAAACATACTCATCCTGGGAACAGTGAAGTGGTTTAACCTTTTGCAGTATCCCAACAAAAGTGAAGGGGTCAGGTGTAAATATATGTGTTAAGGTGAGACCATTCTGCTAGTTACTCCAGACAGGACCAGCCAAGTGCACTGTTTATGCATGCACACTGAGGTAGCAGCCTCCATACAGATTTTGTACCAAATTAATGAATACAAGGCTTGTATTTTCTCTTTGTGGGTGTTCTTTCTATGCTTTTAAAGTAAGGTTTCTGCGTTCTGCTCAGGTGGCATAATCTTGATAGAGGCCTGTTGTCTAGGCTGGTAGTTTTGTTCGGGTTTCCTGTGATTCTGGCAGCCATTTTCTGCTGATTGTTTTCATTATTATTGAGAGTAACAAGGCCTCCTGACCTTCTGTAGTACAAGTGATTGGGTAATAGCAGGGGCTGAGTAGTAATCTGATCTTCCAACTCTTCCATTCTTACTGCTATATAAACCCTGTGTCTTATAAAGGTTCTGCTTGCATTGTCAGGCTCTGGATTGCATTGCATAAGTGGAAATTCCTTAAGATTCCAAGAGCATTATAAGTTATTTCTTACACTTATTTCATTGAACTGCACTTCTGAAATGCTTATAATTGCGCTATACAGTTGATCTGCTATATTTTGCACTGTTATAAAACTTTTTTTATTGTTTCACTACATTTATGTACTGTTTTATACTGTTTTAACATTACTTAACTGTAAACTGCTTTTTCAAACTGAGAGTTGTATTTTCTGTTTGTGAGTGCTCTATCCAAGCTTTTCTGTGCATTTTTGTCTGTTTACAGTTAAAAGCATTCTCAAGTCTGCTCCTTGATCTGTTTAAAACTTTCATTTAGTGGCTACAGCTAGGAACTGTAATTTAATTTTTTCCACCCACCCTCCCTAGTGTTGTGTGTTCTTATACTTGGTGGCTTTGCAGTTGCCTGCCCATACTGTATATTTGATCTGTGACACTCCTTCCAGTCTAGTGTCATTAGTTCACTCAATCTAATAGAGAACATTTGTGAAGGCCAACCCACTCAGATTCTTAACGTTGAATTAACTTCTGTTCCAGCTGTCTCCATTTCCACTTTACTGGAAAAAAAAAATCTAAGCTTGCTTCCCCCCTTTCCTGTGGCAGGTCAGATATGGATTTGCTGTGTCCCGGACTGTTTGTGAGCTCCTAAGCCCCCCCCTGCCCCACACCACACTTAACTGGGGTTAAACTATTCCTGGCGCCATAAAGTCTGTTCTTCAAAATTTCCCTTGCAATTAGCCAGCTTTTTAGTTTTAGCACTCATCTGTTTCTTTGATCTCAGCACTTGATCAGAACTCATTGTAAGCACTAAATAAGTTGCAAATTAATACAGCACTTAACTTTCCTCACTTGTCTAGAGGAAAACAGTTTTTAGTACTTAATAAATAAGCACCTATTCAGGCATGTCTAAAGGTGAGCTCCCGGTGTTTTCTCCTGTCTACCTGATCAGTCTGGGCATCTTGGGATAATGCCGCAATTGCCTCATGTACACAGACAACCCTCTCCTCCTACCACCCAACACTACGACCTGTGAGAGATGCATTTATATAGCCAAACTGGAAGCAAAGCTCTCTTCACCAAAGACTGGCCTAGACAGTCAAGAGGAGAAGGAAAACACTTGCACCGCACCACACTCATCACATAGTCCCTCAAAACCTACACCACCAAAACACACACACACACAGAAGCACAAAACACACACCTACATTCACAGAGGCTCTCAGTACAAATCTGCCCAAACAACAGAGACCTCCAAAGCAGAAATGCAAGCAACCTCCACCCTCCCCAACACAACCCAAATGAGACATAGCCCACATACTCAGTGTGCCACTCAACTACAGCCCATAAGGCATAACATACCCAACAAGCTAGTCATAGGTGACTCAATAGTCAGGCACACTGATGTTCCACTCACCACACTAAACAAGGAAAATGTTACTGTCAGTTGCCTGTCAGGTGCCAGGATCTGCCACATAATGCATGCACTCAGGTCACTCCACAACAAGTAGAAATATGACTCTGTCATTGTCCATGTCGGTGTAAATGACATGAGACATACCTCCCTGGACTACATGAAAAGAGACATGAAGGAGCTCTCAGATCATGTAGCCCAGGCCAGTATGACAGTAGCCCTGAGTAGCATCCTGCCATCACCCAGAATGACACCACAGTACAAGGACAAAATGATTGACTTTAACAATTGGCTAAGCTTCTGGTATCATTCTAAGGGAATCCAGTATCTGTCCGCCTGGGATGACATGATCTACAGACCACGCTGCTTTGCCAGAGATGGCCTGCACCTGTCGCCCTTGGGATTCTGGATACTGGCAAAGGCTCTTGCCACCCCATAGTGCCTTGTTTAGGCAAGGTTCAAATGACAAATTCACCTCCGTAACAGGTACAAGCAAGCAAGATCTGAGGGTAATGCTACTCAATGCTAGAAGTCTAAACCTCAAAATGCACTCACTCGAGGCACTCCTTAAAATGGAGAACATTGACATCTGTGCAGTGACAGAGACCTGGTTCAAAGCTCCAGAGAGCACCCCTGCATTACCAGGCTATAATTCATACCACACCTTTTGGCCACCAAACCCGGACCGAAACACTGAAGGTGGAGGCATGTCCATATTCATTAAGAATATCCACACCTCCAAGCTAGTTGCTCAGCATAATGCATCCAAGATTATCCAAGTTCAACTAACTCTGGGCAAAATCGCAATCCAGATTGTAGCTTGCTAAAGACCCCCCACCATGCCCCAGGATTCCCACTTCTCTTTTCTTGATACACTGGAAAATATTAAGGTACAACCCAACACTCTAATAATGGATGATTTCAACTACCCTACCATTAACTGGGAAAACTACTCATGTACCAACTCTTTTGCTCAACGGTTTCTGGAAATCATCAATTCCAACACCATGGATCAACGTATCCACACTCCCACCAGGGGCAGCAATATCCTAGACCTGGTCATCACCAAAATGGGTGACCGGTGTTCCACACCAGAGGTCAGCTCTTCATTGGTCAGATCCGACCACAAGCTAATCACCCTTGACATCTACATCCCACTCCCCCCACCAATTAGGAAAACAACCGTAAAAAGTTTCTCCAAAGCCAACTTCATGCTTCTTAAGGCAGAAGTGGCAAACTTCACGACACCCATGCAGATGGACAATAGACGTACAACTGCTGAATCCTACACAAATGCACTTTATAAGCACTTACAAGAGTGCATGGATCATGCTATCCCTAACAGAACCAAGATGCTATCCTCCAAAAAAGGAAGCCAATGTGGTGGTCTTCTACCATAAACAAACTCTACAACAGGGGAAAGAAACCTTTGCAAAAAAGAGTAAAATCCCATGATTGGAGGAACTCCCTGGTCAGCCTCAGTAAGAAGCTGAGATCCCTCATAAAATCCTCCAAAGCTAGTTATGAAAACAAAATTGCCACTGATTCTAAAGACAACCACAAAGCATTCTATAGCTATGTCAAAAATCTCAATGGCAACACTCAGATCTGCTCTGAGTTACAGCACAATGACACTAAATATACAGAATCAACTGATATTGCCAACATCCTGGCAGATAGGTTCAGTGCTAACTTTACCCACCTCTCACCCCCTAAAGGGCCCATCTTTATACCGGAAGAATGCAACGTTCCTGTAATCACAGCTGCACAGGTAAAAACCTCACTCTCCAAAGCCAAGAACACAGCATCCATGGGACCTGACAACATCCCAGGCTGCCTTCTACATGAACTAAAGAATGGACTGGCACCCCACCTAAGTACCATATTCAATCATAGCCTCACCTCAGGCTTTGTGCCCATTGAATGGCACACTGTGACAGTTATCCCACTCCACAAAGGGGGGGGGGCACAACAGACTCTGGGAACTACCACCCCATTAGCCTGACGAGCTTCATCTGCAAGGCCATGGAATGTATCATCATGGGACTCATAAACAAAGACATTGGAGATCTCCAAACTCTGGACCCCACACAGTTTGGGTTTATAAAAGGCAGATCATGTCACCTAAATCTGATAGACTACTTTGAAGTAGTCACCAAAGCCATAGATGTGGGTAAGGTGGTTCACACACCCTATCTAGATCTCGCCAAGGTGTTCGACACCATCCCCCACTCTGGAATTATAGATAAACTCACTAAACTAGGTATAAATCCCTATGTCACAAGATGGGTTGCCAGCTGGCTTACTGACAGAACCCACACTGTGAAAGTAGCAGACTCCAAATCAGACTTCAGATTAGTGACAAGTGGAGTACCACAGGATTCAGTCCTGGGTCCTCTCCTGTTTGGTATCTACTTCTCTGAAGTACAGGCTAACACAGAAGGTCTTTTGGCTAACTAAATTCGCAGATGACTGCAAACTAGGAGCCATAATCAAAACTCCTAATGATGTGGACATTCTACAAAAGGGCCTCACTGAGACAGATGCCTGGTGTCAAATATATGGTCTCAAGCTCAATGCCAAAAAGTGCATTGTCATCCCCTTTGGTAAAAACTCTGTACCCATGAACTACCACACAGGCGGTAGTCTACTTAACACCGAAAGTGTGATAAGAGACCTTGGGACACAGGTGGACAGTAGTCTCTCCTTTGATAATTACATCGCCACAGTGGTCAGGAAATCCTTATACGTGGCACACCTCATCACAAAAGGTTTCTCATACAGAAAAAAAGGTCATTGTTCCCCTCTACTCATCACTCATTAGACCCATTATAGAGTACAACGCCCCTTTTGGTATGTACCTCACAAGATATCTACAACAACTGGAAAGGCTGCAAAAATACCTCACAAAGAGGATTACTGGCCTCAAACAGATGCCCTATGCAGACCGTCTCAAAAAACTCCAGCTTTACTTTGCCGCATATCGCCTACTCAGAGGCGATCTCTGCCTAACATACAAAGCTATGTCATACCCAAAGCTGTTGGACATGCTCCACTTAAAGAAATCCCAATCCCTCCGAGCTATACACTCTAGGGACCTAAACCTTGTCACCACAATAAACAGAACATGCTGGAGGGATAGATTCCTGTCCCAGAGACTTCCCATACTCTGGAACAGACTACCTGTCTATTTCAAACAGAGCTCCTCATTAGCACTCTTCAAGAAAAATCTTGATAATTAGATGGGTAATAGGAAATTCACCCCGGGGATCACTTCTGTGGTTTTGCTTGACAGGGGCACAGGAAAATAATTTTCTTGGGTGGCGAAAGCCAGAGTACCTTTCTGGCTAGGCTTGTATAGGCCCTAGGGCCAATAGCCTAGTACCTACCTATGAAACTACCTATGAATAGCTACAGCCATTTTCCTGCATATTAGTGGGCCTTGTGCAGACCCAGTCAGTTACAGACCCACAAGTCTGACCAGCCTCAGATGCAAATCCATTGAAAGACTTATAATGGAACTAAGCAATAAGGACATTGGGGACCTCCAAACACTGGACCAGTCTCAGTTTGGATTTGTTAGGTGCAGGTCATGGTTACTCAACCTGGTGGACTTCTTTGAAAAGTTCTGCAAAGCAATGTATGAAGGTAAGACAGTACATACTATATACCTAGATTTTGCCAAAGCATTTGACACAATTCACAACTCTGGACTAGTAGAAGAATGAAATAAACTGAGAATAAACTCCTTTGTCACCTTCTGAATTGCTAGTTGGCTCACAGATGGGATGCAGGATATATAAATAAGGGAAGTTAACTACACAAAGAGGCCAGTCACTAGTAGAGTCTCCCAGAATATGGTGTTGAGATCTCTCTTGCTTTGCACCTACTTCTCTGAAGTAAAAGCTAATACGAAATGCCTCTGGCTGACTCATTTTGCAGATGACTGCAAACTAGAGGAAGTTATTGAATCCCCAAATGACTTAGCTACCTTGCATTAAAGATTGTCCTAAACAAATATCTGGTGCCAGGATCATGGACTAAAACTCATTATCATCATCATAATTAAGTCCCTAGTTCCAGTTTTTGGTTATCTTCTTAATATCTTGCATTGTTGTGGCAGCTGTAGCAACGATCACCATCTTTCTATATTCAGTGCCACTCTCCTACCTTCTTCAACAGTTATGCCTATCTGTCACTGACCCTCTTTCACACAATACATCCACCTCTTAGATGGACACCCTCATTTCCTCTTACCTTCCTCTTGTATGTAGTATATCTTCTTCACCAGATTGTCTTTTTCTTTTGTGCATATTTGCTCAAATCACTGCAGTCTATTCTCTTTGACCTTCTCTCAAATTGGAGGTACTTTGGGTTCTGCTCTTATGTTCTCATTTCTTCATCTATTCACAGTGTGCACCCTACCTCCCATCTCAGGCACTTCATCTCCATCACGTCTAGCTTCCTCATCTTCTCTGCCTTTACTGCCCAGGTTTCTGTACCATACAGTAGCACTGGCTGCACTACTGTTTTGTACACCTTACTTTTCAGCTTCATTGACATTCTTCTGTCATACACTTCACCTGACACGATGTGCCAATTGGCTCCAGCCCATCTGATTATAGCTTTGACCTCCTCATTCAGACTTCCTTTCTAGTCAACCATCCCTCCCAGATACTTGAAGCAGTTAACCTGTTGCACTGTTTCCCTTCTGAGCTTCTTCTGATTTTACCCATTTGCTGTCATTGCAACTGTCTTATCTGCACTCAACTTCATCACATATACCTTCAGTTTTGCATTCCATTCCCCAATCCTTTTCAAAAATTCTTGCTCAGAGTTTGCCTTTAATACCACGTAGTCGGCAGACAGCAACTTTGTTAATTTGTCCCCTCCATCTTGTTTGCTAATATAGTCCAAAACCAGCATGAAGAGCAGTGGGCTCAAAGATGAACCCTGATGTACACCCACTCCCACTGGAAACCCGTCTGTGAGACCAAACACTGTTCATAATTGAGTCATTGCATCCTTATACATTGTCTGCCCTAATTATACCAACATGTCAGGGACTCGAACCACCACAAAATTATCCAAATCAGCTATATTGGGACCTTGTTATACCCTTTCTCTATATCTATGAATACCCATTTAGACTCTTTTCTCAGCTCTACCTTTTTCTCAACTCTCTGTTTCACTGGCAACAGGAATAAATACTGAGAGAACATTCTAGTTTTATGCCTGGCAATGGCTTGATGGTGGCCAACACATGGTTCAGCAAGAGAGAGAGATCGACAGTCACAGAAGTGGGTCAGTTGTGCTACATCTTGGTCTGAATCTGAACTGTTCATCTCCCATCTTATTTTCTACTCCTCTGCGTATTCATTTATCAGTCACCCTCTACCGATCTTTCATACGTTGTGATAGGAGTTTTGATACCGCTGTACAACCCACAGTTGTGAATATTCCCTTTGTTTTTGTATATTGGCACTAGTATGTATATTCTCCAGTCCTCTGGGATTCATCCTTCTCTCCATACTGCTATGAGTATCCTCAGCACCCATTTCACCACTACCTCACCCAACATATTGATCATATCTGCTGTGACTTTGTCTGAGCCTGCTGCTTTCCCTGCCTTCATTTTCCTTAGCGCTGCTCTTACTTCTTCTACAGTGGCCTCCTCCTCTTCTTTCATCATAGGCTGTGTCTAGGGAAGTACAGCTTTTGTGTGTTTTTCTTAATTAAGTAGCTGCTGGATGCACTCTTTTCATCTGCCTTTGATGTCACTATGGATTAGTGAACAGGTTGTTGCTGGCACCACTTATAAAGAGTGCCTGAATATCTTCTTTACCTTTCTGCCTTTGCCTTGCAATTTGATAGAGTTTTTTGTGTGCATCTACTGAGTCACTTTGCAGAAGCTGGTAGACTACCTCTGATGCCTTGTTCATTGTTATTGCAACTTCTCACTTAATCTCTTTGTCACTCAGCCAGTATTTCTTCTAAGCTTGGTCAGCACTGCCATTCTTCTTCAATACCACCTATTTTCTCTTCTTCATGAGGTGCTAGACCATGAGTAATTCCTTGGACTCCTGTGCTTTCTCTCCTGTCAATTTCCATCTCTTTAGCCTAATCTTTGTTGATCTTATTGCCTTCTCTGAACACTGCTTGCAGCTGATTCTGACAGTGGTTTATGTTGTGGGCCAGCTATTTTACTGTGATGACTTTATAATTGCTGATTCTACCCATGTGCCCTTTACTTACTAGGAGAAAGTCTACCTGAGATGCATGTTGCCACTCCTGTATGTGATCCTATGACCGCCTGTCTTGTTGAACCATAAGATGGCCACCATCAGGCCACTTGCCAACCATCAAGCCACTTGCCAGATGGGAGTCTAGAATAGTTTAATCTTCTTCTTTATTCTTTTTGCCATACCCATGTGGACTCAAGCAGTCCTCATATACTGTTCTGTCTGTCCCAATGTGTGCATTCAGGTCCCCCATTTTGATCTTCATCTAATGCTGTTCTGCTTTTTTTAGTAGGTCTGAAATCACTCTTTTCTTCATTATCACAACTCTGCGGTGGGGCATATGCTTAGCTTATGAACAGTGTCCTATCTTCTCTCTGTAGTCTGATTGTCATGAGTTTGTCATTCATTCTGATGACATTCCTCACTGTCTTCTGAAGCCTCTCTCTCTCTCTTTCTTTCTCACCACAATTCCAGCACCATTTCTAGTCTGTCCTCCTCCTGACTAGTGGACTGTGGATGCTGCACTGCTCTTCCATCTTGTCTCCTTGATACATAAGATGTCCAGCCTTCTCCGTTCCATCATGCCATCTACTTCTAAATCAGTGAACCTACATTGAGTGGAAAAAATTCGTAGTCTATGTTTGTCAGGTTGATTGGTTTTATGCACAGCTATCTCAGGTAACCTAAGCTGAGCAACTGGCCATCATCACACAGTAGTATCTTGTTCACTCAGCACTGCTTGTGAGCACACATTGGCCAAGTTGCAGATACACACCCCTCCAAATGATAGCATGGGTCCCAGGTGTAGGTTGTTGTAGTAGGTTCTCAACCAACTTATCACTGGTAAATACCCATGATACCTATGACCAGTTTCAATGATATTAGTCAACATGACCAAGTTGCCTACAGCCGATTTTTACACTGTCAAGTAAATAGCCATGACACATCATGTAGTCTTGAGAATACAGTGCATCATAACTGGTGCCCAAAGTGGTTAGTCTGTACAAATCTTCCCCCTACAGGCACAATCTAGAGTTTGTATTGTTGCCCGCAGCTCCATTCTTGGGTAAGTATGAGATGGAAACACTCAGCATATTTTTTTGGAAGTGGAAAGAACCCCACAGGGACATAGAGAGACCATATAAACTCCATACAGGTATTGGCCTGAGTTCAATATTAAACCTTGCATCTTGTTCAAGGAAGGTGAAGACATTAAGCATTATGCCAATTAGTCTATGTATGACAGGTGGGAGGAACCCACAGAGATACAGGGAAAACAATGCTAGCTCCATATAGGTACTGGCTGGACTAAAACAAAATGCCAAAAAAATGCATGTTCATATCCTTTGTGAAGTTGTCTACCCTATGGAATTTCAAAAACCAATATGGAGATGACAGTGATCAAAAACAAACTAGGAAAACACACCCAATATGCTGTAGAAGTCCAATGAAGGGAGAGCCAAAATATAGGAATGTGCTTTTTATTAAAATCCAACACCAATAACACACACAGAAAATTTCATTAATGCAGTAAAATATGATAATTGCGTTTTCGTTCAACACTTCATCAGATGTAAAAATAATGTAACTGCAAAGCATTGTTTAAATATCAGACTTGAATAGATGGCTTAGAGAATGGGCCAATCAGTACTTGGAATTAATAAACATTAGGGCAAATCACCACGAATACCACAAATTATGAATATGTATGTTTGAAGGTAGTTCATTTGAAAAGCTATCATTTTAAACATCACATGTTAAACCATAAAAACTTGGATTAATGATAAAATGATTCTTAAAAACAACTAATACTAAAGAGTCATATATAAAAAATATATATGTGAAAACTAATAAATATGAATCTATATTGTTAAATAATGCTGTAAAAAATACCATTGAGAATATTGTTAAAAGAGAATTATACAACAACCCCCCCCATTAATATTCCAAAATGTGCATGCTGATTGGTCAGCGTGCACATTGTAAATCAAAGACTTATACTAATGGAAAAAGGTCCGGTCACCCGGAATTTTTCCATTAGTATAAATCTTTTTTTTTTTTTTACAGCAATGGAGAATGCAAGATTTCCATTGCTTTTTAGAAACTGTCTCACTATGTTAAATGAGTTTAACATAGCGAGACAGCTTTAAGAAAAGTAACGGAGATCTTCCTTTCTCCATTGCTTCCATCTACAGCTCTGATGTACTGCATAAGTATATGCATGTGCAGTACATCAAAACTGCTGCAGAATACCAGACAGCTGCAGAAGGGCACCACGGAGGCATTATACAATGCCATTATTTAAGAAAAGTAAGTATTTTATTTCTTAAATAATGTCATTGTGTAATAGCAATAACCCACTTCTGGGTGTGGATAATGATGGATTTACCCACAATTGTCTTTGGCCACTCGGGCTTCGCTCTTGTGACCAAACCACACCAACCATGGGTTAGGGTTACCACCTGTGCCACTTTGAGAGGGACAGTCCCTCTTGGGCGGCTGTGTCCTGACCAAAAATATTAAAAATGGCAAATGTCCTGAGATTGTAGGACATAATTGTGTCCCATATTTTATGTAATAGTTGCATAAAATAGTTATTTCTGCATCTAAAATACCTAAATGTTACAAGAAACAGAATAAGCAACTAAACTGCTACAAGAATAAGCTTTTATTTAGGCAAAAAAGTAAAGTTCTATCCTTTGTACTGACCTTGGGTATGTGTTGGCCTGTAAAATCTGATGTGTGTCCCGAAAATGTCCCACTATGGCCATTTGAAAAGGTGGCAACCCTACCGTGGGTAAATCCAGCATTACCCACACCCAGGCGTGGGTTATTGCTTAAGTAAAATACAATACATAAATTCCCTCTAGTGGACAAAAGTGTTAATTACAATTTAGCAGCTCTTAGTTACAATACAATACAAACAATGCCCTTTTTCGTCATAAGACAGTATGTTCACAAGCTTCATTTGTATTTTTTGTATTGGAGGTGGTTCCAAAAGAAATTAGAGGGGGCATGTGGGAAGCTAAACCTGAATATCATTAGCATTACTGGCAAATAGTGTTAGAGGCCACCAAACAACCTGGGCTGAATGATATGCTTTCCATTCTTTCTGTATTAAAACTAAGAGCTGCTAAATTGTAATTACCACTTTTGTCCACTAGAGGGCAATTATGTATTGTATTTTACTGCTCTTTTAACGTATGCCATGGTGGTACGGTGGTAGCGTAGTTACCTAACAGCAAGAGGTTCTCCCTTCGATGCTGGGCTTGGGAGTGCCTTCTGTGTGGAGTCTCTATGTCCTCCCCACGGTGGGTAGCATTCAACAGATATGCGTGCATAAATGGGCATGCCTTCGTTGAAGGTTGGGCTTCGAGCTGGCACCTCGGCGTTTGTAAACATCTACTGCCAATCATTAGCGGACCGGAGTTCTGCCGTGGTGTCCCCTTACCGGGAAAAAGCCGAAAAACAAACAAATAAACATTTTACTGCTCTTTTAACAATATTCTCAATGGTATTTTTTACAGCATTATTTAACAATATAGATTCATATTTATTAGTTTTCACATATATATTTTTTATATATGACTCTTCAGTATTAGTTGTTTTTAAGAATAATTTTATCATTAATCCAAGTTTTTATGGTTTAACATGTGATGTTTAAAATGATAGTTTTTCAAATTAACTACCTTCAAACACACATATTCATGATTTGTACTATTCACGGTGATTGGCCCTAATGTTTATTAATTCCAAGCACTGATTGGCCCATTCTCCAAGCCACCTATTCAAATCTGATATTTAAACAATGCTTTGCAGTTACGTTATTTTTACATTTGATGAAGTGTTGAACGAAAACGCAATTATCATATTTTACTGCGTTAATGAAATTTTCTCTGTGTGTTATCGGTGTTGGATTTTAATAATAAACTACATTCCTATATTTTGGCTCTTCCATCATTGGACTTCTACAGCGTATTGAGTGTTTGTACCCTATAGAATTGTCACATTGATAATACATCCCTGACAGTTGACCCAGTTGTCTGGGACTTGGGAACTTATGTAGATAGTGAATTAACATTCGACGAACATATGTCCACTGTCAGAAGAAAGTCCTTTTGTTTTATGCAGGTTATAAAGAAAGGAATTATGACTAGATCTATAGACATTATTGTACCCTTTACTTAGCCCTCATTAGGTCAGTCATCGAGTATAATGCCCCTTATATATGGCATAAATTTGTCCAGATGCACCCAATAACAGGAACTCAAACAGAGTTACTTCACTAAAAGGATACACCACCTAAACAATATATTCTATATGGATGCCTCATAACCCTGTCACTATACTCGGTAGCCTATAGACTGCTTAGAGATTACCTATGTGCTGCATACAAGGCATTCTCTGACCTAATACTGATGGACCTACTGTACATAAGCAAGTCAAACAACATCAGAAATACATAGTCCAGGAATCTAAACCTCTTTTACAACATCAGCATAAAAGTTGGACGGACAAGTATATCTCACAGAGGATACCACAGCTCTGGAACAGACTTCTCATCCATGTAAAACAAGACTCATTTCTGTCCACATTCAATCACATTGTGGATCTATGGATAGGTAATAGAAAGTTTAGCTCAAGACTGCCCCGCTGTACTACTATCATGTAGAAGTAGCTCCTAAATGAATGCGTCCTCTCAAATTATGTATAGCATGACGTCAATTAATATCAATAAGGATAACACATATAATTATCAAATGTGGAGTGGGTAAGGCAAATTTAGCACTATATGGGATAAGTTAATTAAAGCACCAAAGGAGAAACTGGCTAGGCTTAAAATGTCCTACATGGGTAACTAGCCTAGTAATTACCTATAACCTTCTGTGGCATCACAGGGCAGGTTTAGGCTGGCTAGTGATGGGAGTCTACAGGATTGGTAAATAGGCTACATCCTAATACCAAAGTCTTCCTTTAAGATGAATGAGTAAGTTAATTAGGTTCTCACCTCAGTGAGTGAATGACATATAGTGTTCTTGCCCTCAGTGGGAAATGCATGGGTCTGGCTCTCACCCCATACAAAAATAAACAGGTAATTATGGTGTAAGAGAGGAAGGTATTAGGTGGGTTGTTGTGGCAAAAAAAATAATGCATGTATGTGCAATGATATATATATATATATATATATATATATATATATATATATATATATATATATATATATACACACACACACATACTGTACTGTGTGTGTGTGTGTGTGTGTGTGTATGTATATATATATATATATATATATATATATATATATATATATATATATATATATGTATATACATACTGTACATTGGGGGGTGTGGGGGCGAAGCCCTCCACCTATTTTTGTTTAAAATGTGCATTTTGTCTTGTATTTTCATGCTTTTAAATGAAAATCGGTGGGAGGCTTCGCCCCCCACACCCCCCCTAACTATATATAACAACTCCAGGGACGTACAACATTGGGGAGGGGGACAAATCCCTGTTAAGTGCCTTGAATACTGGTTGTCGACCAAATGAGCTGTCGACCAAATGAATTTCCATCAAATGGTCTGTTGACCATATGAAGTAGACCCATATATATATATATATATATATATATATATATATATATATATATATATATATATATATATATATATATTTGGCAAATGTACCCTTCTTCCTCACTTTGTTACCAGTGCCAGTCACAATCACAGAAGTACTAAACTAAACATCAGAAAGCTACAGATCATAGTTTAAAAACAAACTGCTTTCTAAGGATTTCATCTAACTCAGTGTCAACCCAGTATATACCACTGCTATCTTGCCAGCAGTAACTGAAGTTTGGAAAAATTAATTTTACAACCACACACACACACACACACACACACACACACACACACACACACACACACACACACAGACACACACACACACAGACACACACACACACAGACACACACGCACACACTCTGTGTTTAACAAGTGGAACTAGTAATAATTTTCTGGTGCCTACAATTTGTTTCATATTTACAATAGTTTGTTGCCATCATTTAGACCAGACTAGCACATCAAGAACACAATAATTGTCCAGTCTTAAATTAAGCCAACTGTATTATAGCATTGGTAGCTAAGACTAAAATAATTACTCTTTGAAAGTTGGATGCCAACAGTTAATAGCTTACCAGTTCTATACATGTACCCTTATACTTTTAAATACTGAGATTTGTTTACTTAAAGTAATTAAAAAAATAGTCAAGTAACTTTCAAAAATAAATATTCACACTGACAGAAAATTGCACACATACAAATTCCAAGGTTTTAAAAAACATTTGAAAAACACTAACTACCAGCTACTTATCCTATTACCACTATTGGAAAGCTTAAAGTTGGCTGCCTTTGTCTAACTTTTAGGAACATTTAGGATTTGTAAAATATTTACATGCAATGAATTTTAGACACAAGCTCTCAGTGCAAAATGTCTACACTGTTTGGAAGTAAAACAATTATAACATTCATAGTAAATGCAACATATCCAGTGGTATGTTATGAAATTAGGCAAACTGGTAAATATAGTTAATACAGTAACTTAGATGACAATCCCTTTACAATTTGGCAAGGTTATTTTATCTCCTGTTTGATTTACATTTCAAAATGAAGCAACTAATTTTATTAATCACTAATTTATGTAGGAGGTTGCAGTAAATTCATGCCAATATTCTTAAAGTATTATACATAGAAAAAGTAGAATTTTGGTATATGTATCTGCTTTACATTCATTCTATAGATAATTCTTATACAGCTTTACTCATTTCACACATTTCAAAAGCTTCACCATTTGCTGTAAATTATAATTACAGGGTTTGTACAGTTTTTATATATTTTTTTCTGAAAAATACTTTACATTTTCCCTGTTTCTCTTCTCTCCTTTACCTACCAGTGTGGGAGAGCTGATGTCAGAAGTCTGCAACTTTTCTCATACTTCGAGGAAGAATAAAACAGGAAACCTGTAAATAAACTCAACAGCTAGAAGGAAAGGGATAAACACTCAAACATCTACCAAAAACACATGGAAACATACAAGCACACATAAACAATCTCATATCCACATACAAATAATAGAGTACAATAATTCATACAGTATGCATATAAAATGCATTTTGAGTAAGTGTTTATACCCATTACTTCACACCAAGGAATATTTGCCATGCTAGTGGTCAGTAAGATAAATCAAGAAATAATAATGCAAAATAAAAGACTTCCTCCCTCTTTTAACATATTTTTAGAATAATTATTCAACATACTACAAACATTTTCTCCTCCAATGATATCCGTAGAGCTACACTAAGAAGGTGAGTATGAGATACTTGAATTTATCTGCAGCTTCTCTCTGTAGCAGGTAGTTTAGATGTTTACTAATGAAGCACTTAAATTCAGATCTCAGGATCCATGCTGTCCTCCAGGATTAATGGATCACACCAATATACTGCTGCAGTCCTCTAGATCAGTACCCATGCCAGGTTGATGCCTAAGGCCAGTGCCCTTTAACATCTATTTAGTACAAAGCTGACTTCTTGACGTGATACGTCCTAGCCTCACCCATGACATGAAAAGACAGCAGCTCAAAGAATGACCTTATATGCTGTGATTTTGAAACAGCCCTCTTCAGTATTAAAAACTTACCTTACACTCTTTTTGAATCATTCTTAGCCTGATCATTTGTCTCTGAATGGAAACTGACAGTTTACCCCCTTTCAGCTACAAGTTCCTACATGCTTGATGAATATTCCCTGTATCCCACTTATTGTGACGGTTAGCAACCTTACTTCCTTAGCAACTTCTCCTGGGTCTGCTCTCAGAAGAATGGGATGCCATTCAGAAGATGTAATCATCTACTGTTCACAAGTGCATCTTCCATCTAGGTTTTGTCCAAGGAAATGCCAAGCACCCATCTTATATCCTTCATTATTGCATTCAGGGGTGATGCAATTCATGAAATGTCAGCATAAGTATTATGAAGAAACAGATTTGTGTGAGTCTGCCTGTGTTGTGCATCTTTCACCATTTCTAAAAATGAGTATGCCCCAAATAGTCCCCTATTTATTGTCGATATTTTGGGTAGACTTCATAGTGACTTCTTTTATGATTCCTGGTGCAGAGACTGTTTCCCTGAATCCTGATAAATACAGGTTAGAGAAACAAACTAGAAGCCTCAACTCCCAGGCAAGACAAATATTTGCTAATTGGGCAGTTGTATTGCCCAGAATGTGTTTAGTGGAGGATTACATATTCACTTGACCAAGTTAGCTTTTATCTCATATCTATACTTACGTAACCACAACATTTTAAAATACTCAGACCAACAAGCACTTACATCATGTAGCATTTTCTAGGAGTGGGGGGGGGGGTCATCTAAAACTGCAACAGGAACTTGTTCCTGTCATGTCATAAAATGGCATTAAAAAAAATAGAAGTGATGTGCATATACAGATCATGTGACTAAATGTACGTGGAATATGTGGAAGCCTGGTTAGTATGGTACATTAAATATCTAGTACTGTAGCATAAGGGAACTTGGTTCATCACTCAAGGCTTCTCCACTAGTTAGGATATATATATATATATATATATATATATATATATATATATATATACATATATATGGGTCTACTTCTAAAAGAATACACACTTCACTGAACATTAGTTAGCCCACTCCGGTATTTCATAAATGCAGTTTGCAGAAAATACAGTTTACCGACACTCACATCACCGAAACACATATTGTAATATGATATACCTTATCCGATTGTTCACACACAACCTTAAAAGTAATAATGAATGTCTTTCTTCCCAAAAAGCCCACAGCATGAAACAGTAATGTACTTCAGCACGCTATGCTAAAAATAAGTACAGACACACAACGATTTACGTTAAATAGTCATCTCACAAGTTCAGTAGACTTGCAATTACTGTAAAATATTCAATGCAGTTGTATTCACTTTTATTGTCAGAGAGTTTTTGCAACTGCTTTTCACATCTATTTAAAGCTAATTTCTTACGGAATGGAGGACAACATATTCAACATTTTTGCAGGGGAGCAACCCCTCTCCACTGCAAATTATATAAACCAGCTCCAAGATCGCACTACAGTGACAGGAAGGATACATTTCCTGATGTTCACTGTACTGCGATCTGCACTGAAAAGGAACAATCGTACTAAATACAACCCTCCGACAGCACAGCATTAACTACTTCTTTCAAAAATGCTGTCATGTCTACCAACATGTACAAGTGGTAATGTGTACAAGAATGTAGATGAGCACTGTACCCTTGTACTTGCTGAAGTAACACCAACAGCATCATTATTTGCTAAAGCAAACATCTGACAACTGTAACTTCATCAAAGTGGACTTTCAGCATAGAGAAGTCACTGTTTTGGGTTTCGGTCAACCATAAATTCCGTAATCTAAATGGGAACCATGTATATATATATAAATATATAAATATATATATATATATATATATATATATATATATATATATTTATATTTAAGCACTAAATGGGAGATTTCCCATACCCTGTCTGCAGTGCCATCACAGAGATGGCACATTCACAGACACAGTGTGCAGGGCACCTTGCTGCCCTGCAGAAACATTAGCTTTTTCCCTTTTTTACTTACCTTTTTCTTCCCCTTGACAACATTGATGTTCTAAACACTCGATGATATGGTCTCGACCATATGAATTTCAATGTTTTAGAATTTCGATGTTTTCAAGGGGAACCATATATGTCTACATTGAATCAATGAAATTACGTTTCAACCGAACATAATTTTTCTACCCCGTTTTTCCAAAAGTGCATTTATTCAAAAATGCACTTTCATGAAAAGCCAAGTGAACAAAACATCAGAAAAAATTTACAACACTAACCATATGTATGCAGGGGGGCAAGCCACCCTGCCCCCCCAAGTTGGGCTTCACTGCCCACACCCCTGCTACTTATATATTTTAACTCCGAGATCATGCTACAGTGGGGAAAAGGCAATATTCCCTTATCCTGCTGTGCTGTGATCTACAATAACAATCTCCTTTGCTTTTCATTCACTCAGTTTTTCACAAAAGTGCATTTTCGAATAAATGCACTTTTGGAAAAACAGGGTCACCCATTGAAACATAATTTCGATGGGATGAAATAGACTCATATCTATCTATGGGTACAGGACGTTTGGACCCCACCGATTTGCCCCCGGACAATTTCCCCCAACTGATTTGACCCCAGACGGTTGAACCCCAGTAGAAAAATTTAACGTAAGTGAAGCCGAAGCACATCAAAGCAAAAATAGAAATGAAAGACTGTCTAAACATTCTTAAAATTAGCTTAGAAAGTATTTCTTTTCTATTTATGTGCTTCCACTACACTTAATTTAAACTAAGTGCAAATTGGAACTTTAACTGTATATACAAAAACAGTAAGTGCCAAAAAAAAAGTTTGCTGACTTATCCGGAAGTTCACGGCATTAACTAGTTTGGAGTTTCCATATAATGGTAATGTCATTATTACATAAAAATAAAGACAATTTGCAATAAAACAACAAGTAAGGATTAAAAATAAATTATATTTAAAAATGTAAACATAATGGGCAATCATTTTGACAGAAAACTGCTTTGATGTCCTGTTTTTTTTCCCTGCTGAAGTTAATGGGCTGTGGGTGTAAGCTGTAGAGCCACTGAACATTGTGATAGTGAAATGGATGTTTGGCCCTAGAATTGCACTTCAAAGCTTTGAACTACTTGTTGATACTTTTTACAAATAAATTCTTGAGTCCTTAAAAACAGTGTTTTACTTAGGAATGTTTGTGCACTGTAGATGGATTAGACTGTATTGTGCGTATGTTTGTCTTTGCACTCTACAATAAAGTCAAGTCCTCTGCAGCTCCCGGTGTTTTCTCCTGTCTACCTGATCAGTCTGGGCATCTTGGGACAATGCAGCAATTGCCTCATGTACACCGACAACCCTCTCCTCCTAACACCCAACTCTACGACCTGTGACAGATGCATTTATATAGCCAAACTGGAAGCAAAGCTCTCTTCACCAAAGACTGGCCTAGACAGTCAAGAGGAGAAGGTAAACACTTGCACTGCACCACACTCATCACATAGTCCCTCAAAACCTACACCACCAAAACACACACACAGAAGCAGAAAACACACACCTACATTCACGGAGGCTCTCAGTACAAATCTGCCCAAACAACAGAGACCTCCAAAGCAGAAATGCAAGCAACCTCCACCCTCCCCAACACAACCCAAATGACACATAGCACACATACTCAGTGTGCCACTCAACTATAGCCCATAAGGCATAACGTACCCAACAAGCTAGTCATAGGTGACTCAATAGTCAGGCACACTGATGTTCCACTCACCACACTAAACAAGGAAAAAGTTACTGTCAGCTGCCTGTCAGGTGCCATGATCCGCCACATAACGCATGCACTCAGGTCACTCCACAACAAGTACAAATATGACTCTGTCATTGTCCATGTTGGTGTGAATGACATGAGACGTACCTCCCTGGACTACATGAAAAGAGACATGAAGGAGTTGTCCAATCTTGTAGCCCAGGCAGGTATGACCCCAGCCCTGAGTAGCATCCTGCCATCATCCAGAATGATACCACAGTGCAAGGACAAAATGATTGACTTCAACAATTGGCTAAGCTTCTGGTGTCATTCTAAGGGGTTCCAGTATCTGTCTGCCTGGGATGACATGATCGACAGACCACGCTGCTTTGCCAGAGATGGCCTGCACCTGTCGCCCTTGGGATTCCGGATACTGGCAAAGGCTCTTGCCACCCCATAGTGCCTTTTTTAGGCAAGGTTCAAATGACAAATTTACCACCATAACAGGTACAAGCAAGCAAAATCTGAGGGTAATGCTACTCAATAATAGAAGTCTAAACCACAAAATGCACTAACTCGAGGCACTCCTTAAAATGGAGAACATTGACATCTGTGCAGTGACAGAGACCTGGTTTAAAGCTCCAGAGAGCACCCCTGCATTACTAGGCTATAATTCATGCCACACCTTTCGGCCACCAAACCCGGACCGAAACACTAAAGGTGGAGGCGTGTCCATATTCATTAAGGATATCCACACCTCCAAGCTAGTTGCTCAGCATAATGCATCCGAGATTATCCAAGTTCAACTAACTCTGGGAAAAATCGCAATCCAGATTGTAGCTTGCTACAGACCCCCCACCATGCCCCAGGATTGCCACTCCTCTTTTCTTGATACACTGGAAAATATTAAGGTACAACCCACCACTCTAATAAGGGATGATTTCAACTACCCTACCATTAACTGGGAAAACAACTCATGTACCAACTCTTTTGCTCAACGGTTTCTGGAAATCATCAATTCCAACACCTTGGATCAACTTATCCACACCCCCACCAGGGGCAGCAATATCCTAGACCTGGTCATCACCAAAATGGGTGACCAGTGTTCTACACCAGAGGTCAGCTCTTCATTGGTCAGATCCGACCACAAGCTAATCACCCTTGACATCTACATCCCACTTCCCACACCAATTAGGAAAACAACCGTAAAAAGTTTCTCCAAAGCCAGCTTCATGCTTCTTAAGACAGAAGTGGCAAACGTCACGGCACCCATGCAGATGGACAATAGACATACAACTGCTGAATCCTACACAAATGCACTTTATAAACACTTACAAGAGTGCATGGATCATGCTATCCCGAACAGAACCAAGATGCTATCCTCCAAAAAAAGGAAGCGAATGTGGTGGTCTTCTGCCATAAACAAACTCTACAACAGAAGAAAGAAACCTTTGCAAAAAAGAGTAAAATCCCATGATTGGAGGAACTCCCTGCTCAGCCTCAGTAAGAAGCTGAGATCCCTCATAAAATCCTCCAAAGCTAGTTATGAAAACAAAATTGCCACTCATTCTAAAGACAACCACAAAGCATTCTATAGCTATGTCAAAAATCTCAATGGCAACACTCAGATCTGCTATGAGTTACAGCAAAATGACACTAAATATACAGAATCAACTGATATTGCCAACTTCCTGGCAGATAGGTTCAGTGCTAACTTTACCCACCTCTCACTCCCTAAAGGGCCCATCTTTATACCGGAAGAATGCAAAGTTCCTGTAATCACGGCTGCACAGGTAAAAACCTCACTCTCCAAAGCCAAGAACACAGCATCCATGGGACCTGACAACATCCCAGACTGCCTTCTACATGAACTAAAGAATGAACTGGCACTCCACCTAAGTACCATGTTCAATCATAGCCTCACCTCAGGCTTTGTGCCCATTGAATGGCACACCGCGACAGTTATCCCACTCCAAAAAGGGGGGGAGGCATAACAGACTCTGGGAACTACTGCCCCATTAGCCTGACGAGCCTCGTCTGCAAGGCCATGGAATGTATCATCATGGAACTCATAAACAAAGACATTGGAGATCTCCAAACTCTGGACCCCACACAGTTTGGGCTTGTAAAAGGCAGATCATGTCACCTAAATCTGATAGACTTCTTTGAAGTAGTCACCAATGCCATAGATGAGGGTAAGGTGGTTCACACAGCCTATCTAGATCTCGCCAAGGCGTTCAACACCATCCCCCACTCTGGAATTATAGATAAACTCACTAAACTAGGTATAAATCCCTATGTCACAAGATGGGTTGCCAGCTGGCTTACTGACAGAACCCACACTGTGAAAGTAGCAGACTCCAAATCAGACTTCAGACCAGTGACAAGTGGAGTACCACAGGGTTCAGTCCTGGGTCCTCTCCTGTTTGGTATCTACTTCTCTGAAGTACAGGCTAACACAGAAGGTCTTTTGGCTAACTAAATTCACAGATGACTGCAAACTAGGAGCCATAATCGAAACTCCTAATGATGTGGACATTCTACAAAAGGGCCTCACTGAGACAGATGCCTGGTGTCAAATATATGGTCTCAAGCTCAATGCCAAAAAGTGTATTGTCATCCCCTTTGGTAAAAACTCTGTACCCATCAACTACCACATAGGCGGTAGTCTACTTAACACTGAAAGTGTGATAAGAGACCTTGGGACACAGGTGGACAGTAATCTCTCCTTTGATAATTACATCGCCACAGTGGTCAGGAAATCCTTATACGTGGCACACCTCATCACAAAAGGTTTCTCATCCAGAAAAAAAGAGGTCATTGTTCCCCTCTACTCATCACTCATTAGACCCATTATAGAGTACAACACCCCTTTTGGTATGTACCTCACAAGATATCTACAACAACTGGAAAGGCTGCAAAAATACCTCACAAAGGGGATTACTGGCCTCAAACAGATACCTTACGCAGACCGTCTCAAAAAACTCCAGCTTTACTCCGCCACATATTGTCTACTCAGAGGCGATCTCTGCCTAACATACAAAGCTATGTCAAACCCAGAGCTGTTGGACATGCTCCACTTAAAGAAATCCCAATCCCTCTGAGCTACACGCTCTAGGGACCTAAACCTTGTCACCACAATAAACAGAACATGCTGGAGGGAAAGATTCCTGTCCCAGAGACTTCCCATACTCTGGAACAGACTACCTGTCTATGTCAAACAGAGCTCCTCATTAGCACTCTTCAAGAAAAATCTTGATGATTGGATGGGTAATAGGAAATTCACCCCGGGGATCACTTCTGTGGTTCTGCTTGACAGGGGCACAGGAAAATAATTTTCTTGGGTGGTGAAAGCCAGAGTACCTTTCTTTCTAGGCTTGTATAGGCCCTAGGACCTATAGCCTAGTACCTACCTATGAAACTACCTATGAATAGCTACAGCCATTTTCCTGCATATTAGTGGGCCTTCTGCAGACCCAGTCAGTTACAGACCCACAAGTCTGACCAGCCTCAGATGCAAAGCCATTGAAAGACTTATAATGGAACTAAGCAATAAGGACAGTGGGGACCTCCAAACACCGGACCAGTCTCAGTTTGGATTTGTTAGGTGCAGGTCATGGTTACTCAACCTGGTGGACTTCTTTGAAAAGTTCTGCAAAGCAATGTATGAAGGTAAGACAGTACATACTATATACCTAGATTTTGCCAAAGCATTTGACACAATTCACAACTCTGGACTAGTAGAAGAATGAAATAAACTGAGAATAAACTCCTTTGTCACCTTCTGAATTGCTAGTTGTCTCACAGATGGGATGCAGGATATATAAATAAGGGAAGTTAACTATACAAAGAAGCCAGTCACTAGTAGAGTCCCCCAGAATATGGTGTTGAGATCTCTCTTGCTTTGCACCTACTTCTCTGAAGTAAAAGCTAATACGAAATGCCTCTGGCTGACTCATTTTGCAGATGACTGCAAACTAGAGGAAGTTATTGAATCCGCAAATGACTTAGCTATCTTGCAGTAAAGATTGTCCTAAACAAATATCTGGTGCCAGGATCATGGACTAAATCTCATTATCATCATCATCATCAAGTCCCTAGTTCCAGTTTTTGGTTATCTTCTTAATATCTTGCATTGTTGTTGCAGCTGTAGCAACGATCACCATCTTTCTATATTCAGTGCCACTCTCCTACCTTCTTCAACAGTTATGCCTATCTGTCACTGACCCTCTTTCACACAATACATCCACCTCTTAGAGGGACACCCTCATTTCCTCTTACCTTCCTCTTGTATGTAGTATATCTTCTTCACCAGATTGTCTTTTTCTTTTGTGTATATTTGCCCAAATCACTGCAGTCTATTCTCTTTGACCTTCTCTCAAACTGGAGGTACTTTGGGTTCTGATCTTATGTTCTCATTTCTTCATCTATTCACAGTGTGTACCCTACCTCCCATCTCAGGCACTTCATCTCCATCACGTCTAGCTTCCTCATCTTCTCTGCCTTTACTGCCCAGGTTTCTGTACCATACAGTAGCACTGGCTGCACTACTGTTTTGTACACCTTACTTTTCAGCTTAATTGACATTCTTCTGTCATACACTTCACCTGACACTCTGTGCCAATTGGCTCCAGCCCATCTGATTATAGCTTTGACCTCCTCATTCAGACTTAGGTTCATAGGTTCATACTGGGCTATCTGCCCTAGGACATTTATAAGCCTAGCCAGAATGTGTTTGGCTTTCGCCACCCATTTTAAATTAATTTTGCTATGCCCTTTTTTTGAGGTTAGTATACTGTGCCTCTGTCTAACAGTGACACAGAAGTCATACCCGGGGTAAACCTACGATCTCCCATCCACTCATCAAGATTCCTCTTGAAGAGAGTCAATGAGGGACTCTGCCTAACCTGGACTGGGATTTTATTCCAGAGTGAAGGGAGCCTCTGGGTTATGAATCTGTCCCTCCAGCATATCCTATTTATTTCAGTGCTGAGGTTCAAGTCTCTCGAGCGTGTAGCTCGATAGGATTTGGATTTTCTGAGGTGCAGCATGTCCATTAATTCCGGGTTGGACATGGCTTTATACGTCAAGCACAGATCGCCTTTGAACAGGCGGTATGCCACTGAGAAGAGCTGGAGTTTCTTTAACCGGGCAGCATATGGCATCTGTTTGAGCCCTTTGATCCTCTTGATGAGGTACTTTTGGGGTCTTTCCAGTTGCTGCAGGTGTCTGGTAAGGTACATCCAAAAAGGGGCATTGTACTCAATTATGGGCCTGATGAGGGATGAGTAAAGAGGCACGATGACCTCCCCTGATCTAGATGTGAATCCCTTCATGATTAGGTGGGCTATATAAAATGTTTTTCTAACCACTTTGGCCATGTGGTTGTCAAATGAGAGATTGCTATCAACTTGGGTCCCCAGGTCCCTAATTACTTCTTCTGTACTTAATGTATTACCACCTATGTGGTAATTTGTGGGCACTTTGTTTTTGCCAAAGGGGATGACTATACACTTTTTGGCGTTTAGCTTGAGGCCATGGCTCTGGCACCAGTTGTCTGTTTCTATGAGGCCCTTTTGGAGGATGCTTGTGTCAGCTGGAGAGTCGATTATGGCACCCAGTTTGCAGTCATCTGTGAACTTGGTCAGCCACAGTCCTTCCGTGTTGGCCTGTACCTCCGAAAAATATATACTGAACAAGAGAGGTCCCAGGACTGAGCCTTGTGGGATGCCACTTGTAACTGGTTTGGAGTCTGACATGGCTCCAGCAATTCTAACCATGTGGGTTCTGTCCTTGAGCCAGTTTGCAACCCATCTAGTGACATAGGCGTTTATATTTAAGCTGGTGAGCTTATCTATAATGCCCGAGTGGGGTATTGTATCGAAGGCTTTTGCGAGGTCCAGGTAGGCTGTGTGGACCACCTTCCCCTCGTCAATGGCCTTGGTGACTGTTTCAAAGAAATCAACCAGGCTTAAGAGGCAGGATCTGCCCTTAACAAAGCCGAACTGGGTAGGATCCAGTGTCTGTAGGTCCCCAATATCTTTATTTATGAGGTCCATGATTATCCTTTCCATAGCTTTGCAGACCAAGCTAGTCAGGCTTATGGGGCGATAGTTTCCAGGATCCGTTGAGGCACCACCTTTGTGGAGAGGGACCACAGTTGCTGTACGCCACTCTTTGGGTACATATCCTGTAGTAAGGCTGAGATTGAACAGTAGTTTTATGTTTGGGTTTAGCTCTTCTTGGAGTTCATGTAGGACGCAGCCTGGGACACCATCTGGTCCCATTGATGCTGTGTTTTTTGCTTTGGAGAGGGAGGCTCTTACCTGAGCATCCGAGATGTCAGGGGGGCAGCACTCTGCTGGAATAGATATTTGCCCTTTTGGTGGGGGGGGAGTAGTTTGCGCTGAACCTGTCAGCTAGGATGTTGGCAATGTCTGTGGGTTCGGTGTATTTTTTGTCATTTTGGACTAATTCTGAGCATATCTGGGAATTACCACCCAGGTTCCTAACATAACTAAAGAAAGCCTTGTGATTATCCTTAGTGTCCTGTGCAATTTTTCTCTCGAAGCTGGCCTTAGACGATTTTATGAGTGCCCGTAGTTTTTTGCTAATACTGATCAGAGATGCCTTCCCTTTTTGGAATTTTGCTCTATCATTTAGTAGCTTCCTCCTTCTATTGTATAGCTTGTTTATTGCTGGGGTCCACAAGACAGCACTTCTGCCTTTGGAGGATTGGGTCTTGGTTTTATTTGGGATCGCATGATCCATGCATTCCTGAAGGTGTTCATAGAATGCGTTTATAAAGGATTCTGCGTTCTGGGCCGTATTTTCCACAGGCCCGGGGGCTTTGAAGGATTCCACCTCAGTTTTGAGGAGTGTGAAATTTGCTTTAGAGAAGTTTTTCACTGTGGTTTTCTGGGCAGCAGGTGGTGTCGGGATGTGAACATCCAGTGAGATTAGTTTATGGTCTGATCTTACCAGTGAGGGATACACCTCTGGTCTGGAGCATAGAGTCCCCATGTTGGTGATGATCATGTCCAGTATGTTTTCCCCTCTTGTGGGAGTGGTAACAAGTTGTTCCATAGCATTTGAGTTTATAAATTCTAGAAATCTTTGGGCTAGGGTGTTGGAGCTAGAGTAATGCTCCCAGTCTATGGTTGGGTAGTTGAAGTCGCCCAATATAATGGTGTTTGGAGAGATCTTCATATTTTCCAGTGTTCTCATGAAGGCCGAGTGGGGTTCCTGGGTTAGGGAGGGTGGTCTGTAGCAGGCTATATACTGGAAGGCAGTTTTACCCACTGTTAGTTGCACATGGATAGTCTCTGATGCTTCGTGCTGTGCCACCAACCTGGAGGTGTGGGTATCTTTGACAAATATTGATACTCCCCCTCCTTTTGTGGGTCGGTCCAAGTTTTGGGGCCGAAAAGCATGGTATGAGGTATAACCTGGTAGTGCTGGGGTGCTCTCGGGAGCCTTGAACCAGGTTTCTGTTACTGCACAGTTATCGATTTTCTCCATGCTAAGGAGAGTTTCGAGTGCGTGCATCTTGAGGTTTAGACTACTGGCATTGAGTAGCATTACTCCTATCGCAAAACTCCTATCACAACATATGAAAAATCGGGAGAGGGTGGCTGATAAATGAATATGCAGAGGAGTAGAAAATAAGATGGTCTAGTCAACCATCCCGCCCAGATACTTGAAGCAGTTAACCTGTTGCACTGTTTCCCTTCTGAGCTTCTTCTGATTTTACCCATTTGCTGCTATTGCAACTGTCTTATCTGCACTCAACTTCATCACATGTACCTTCAGTTTTGCATTCCATTCCCCAATCCTTTTCAAAAATTCTTGCTCAGAGTTTGTTTGTAATACCACATAGACTGCAGACAGCAACTTTGTTAATTTGTCCCCTCCATCTTGTTTGCTAATATAGTCCAAAACCAGCATGAAGAGCAGTGGGCTCAAAGATGAACCCTGATGTACACCCACTCCTACTGGAAACCCGTCTGTGAGACCAAACACTGTTCATAATTGAGTCATTGCATCCTTATACATTGTCTGCCCTAATTATACCAACATGTCAGGGACTCGAACCACCACAAAATTACCCAAATCAGCTTTATTGGGACCTTATTATACCCTTTCTCTATATCTATGAATACCCATTTAGACTCTTTTCTCAGCTCTACCTTTTTCTTAACTCTCTGTTTCACTGGCAACAGGAATAAATACTGAGAGAACATTCTAGTTTTATGTCTGGCAATGGCTTGATGGTGGCCAACACATGGTTCAGCAAGAGAGAGAGAGAACGACAGTCACAGAAGTGGGTCAGTTGTGCAACATCTTGGTCTGAATCTGAACTGTTCATCTCCCATCTTATTTTCTACTCCTCTGCATATTCATTTATCAGCCACCCACTCCCGATTTTTCATATGTTGTGATAGGAGTTTTGATACCGCTGTACAACCCACAGTTGTGAATATTCCCTTTGTTTTTGTATATTGGCACTAGTATGTATATTCTCCAGTCCTCTGGGATTCGTCCTTCTCTCCATACTGCTATGTGTATCCTCAGCACCCATTTCACCACTACCTCACCCAACATGTTGATCATATCTGCTGTGACTTTGTCTGAGCCTGCTGCTTTTCCTGCCTTCATTTTCCTTAGCACTGCTCTTACTTCTTCTACAGTGGCCTCCTCCTCTTCTTTCATCATAGGCTGTGTCTAGGGAAGTACAGCTTTTGTGGGTTTTTCTTAATTAAGTAGCTGCTGGATGCACTCTTTTCATCTGCCTTTGATGTCACTATGGATTAGTGAACAGGTTGTTGCTGGCACCATATATAAAGAGTGCCTGAATATCTTCTTTATCTTTCTGCCTTTGCCTTGCAATTTGATAGAGTTTTTTGTGTGCATCTACTGAGTCACTTTGCAGAAGCTGGTAGAGTAACTCTGATGCCTTGTTCATTGTTATTGCAACTTCTCACTTAATCTCTTTGTCAGTCAGCCAGTATTTCTTCTAAGCTTGGTCAGCACTGCCATTTTTCTTCAATACCACCTATTTTCTCTTCTTCATGAGGTGCTAGACCATGAGTAATTCCTTGGACTCCTGTGCTTTCTGTCCTGTCAATTTCCATCTCTTTAGCCTAATCTTTGTTGATCTTCTTGCCTTCTCTGAACACTGCTTGCAGCTGCGTCTGACAGTGGTTTATGCTGTGGGCCAGCTATTTTACTGTGATGACTTTATAATTGCTGATTCTACCCATGTGCCCTTTACTTACTAGGAGAAAGTCTACCTGAGATACATGTTGCCACTCCTGTCTTGTTGAACCATAAGATGGCCACCATCAGGCCACTTGCCAACCATCAAGCCACTTGCCAGATGGGAGTCTAGAATAGTTTAATCTTCTTCTTTATTCTTTTTGCCATACCCATGTGGACTCAAGCAGTCCTCATATACTGTTCTGTCTGTCCCAATGTGTGCATTCAGGTCCCCCATTTTGATCTTCATCTAATGCTGTTCTGCTTTTTTTAGTAGGTCTGAAATCACTCTTTTCTTTATTATCACAACTCTGCGGTGGGGCATATGCTTAGCTTATGAACAGTGCCCTATCTTCTCTCTGGAGTCTGATTGTCATGAGTTTGTCACTCATTCTGATGACATCCCTCACTGCCTTCTGAAGCCTCTCTCTCTCTCTCTCTCTCTTTCTTTCTCACCACAATTCCAGCACCATTTCTAGTCTGTCCTCCTCCTGAGTAGTGGACTCTGGATGCTGCACTGCTCTTCCATCTTGTCTCCTTGATACATAAGATGTCCAGCCTTCTCCTTTCCATCATGCCATCCACTTCTAAATCAGTGAACCTACATTGAGTGGAAAAAATTCTTAGTCTATGTTTGGCAGGTTGATTGGTTTTATGCACAGCTATCTCAAGTAACTTAAGCTGAGCAAATGGCCATCATCAGACAGTAGTAGCTTGTTCACTCAGCACTGCTTGTGAGCACACATTGGCCAAGTGGCAGATACACACCCCTCCAAATGATAGCATGGGTCCCAGGTGTAGGTTGTTGTAGTCCAGGTTCTCAACCAACTTATCACTGGTAAATACCCATGATACCTATGACCAGTTTCAATGATATTAGTCAACATGACCAAGTTGCCTACAGCCAATTTTTACACTGTCAAGTAAATAGCCCTGACACATCATGCAGTCTTTTTTTTTCCATAATAAATCTTTATTGTTATATACTTTTCATACAAAATTATAAAATACAAACTACTAACTAACACTATAACAATCACACCAAACAATATACAATATTTACAAGAATGCTTCCATATAAGACATTAGAAATATAAGAAAAACATAGGAATAATTAGCAAGTTTCCAATATTGAACAGTTTGATTAGACATGTCTCTCCAAATATAGCAATGATTATTACTACCTTCAATTCAAAAGTTTTAGGCTAATATAATATTAAATATCTGTTCCCAAATTTTCGGATTATTGATACCCTTACTATGTGAATTCAAAAGTAGTTTATGAGCTAGTATATGTTTTGTCGCCAACACTCTGAAGTTTTGCCATGATGTTTTAGTTGGGTCTAGCCAATTTGAAGCATGCAGTCTTGAGAATACAGTGCATCATAACTGGTGCCCAAAGTGGTTGGTCTGTACAAATCTTCCCCCTACAGGCACAATCTAGAGTTTGTATTGTTGCCCTCAACTCCATTCTTGGGTAAGTATGAGATGGAAACACTCAGCATATTTTTTGGAAGTGGAAGGAACCCCACAGGGACATAGAGAGACCATATAAACTCCATACAGGTATTGGCCTGAGTTCAATATTAAACCTTGCATCTTGTTCAAGGAAGGTGAAGACATTAAGCATTATGCCAACTAGTCTATGTATGACAGGTGGGAGGAACCCCACAGAGATGCAGGGAAAACAATGTTAGCTCCATATAGGTATTGGCTGGACTAAAACAAAATGCCAGAAAAATGCACGTTCATATCTTTTGTGACGTTGTCTACCCTATGGAATTCCAAAAACCAATATGGAGATGACAGTGATCAAAAACAAACTAGGAAAACACACCCAATATGCTGTAGAAGTCCAATGAAGGGAGAGCCAAAATATAGGAATATAGTTTTTATTAAAATCCACCACCGATAACACACAGAGAAAATGTCATTAATGCAGTAAAATATGATAATTGCGTTTTCGTTCAAAACTTCATCAGATGTAAAAATAACGTAACTGCAAAGCATTGTTTACATATCAGATTTGAATAGATGGCTTAGAGAATGGGCCAATCAGTGCTTGGAATTAATAAACATTAGGGCAAATCACCATGAATACCACAAATTATGAATATGTATGTTTGAAGGTAGTTCATTTGAAAAGCTATCATTTTAAACATCACATGTTAAACCATAAAAACTTGGATTAATGATAAAATGATTCTTAAAAACAACTAATACTAAAGTGTCATATATAAAAAATATATATGTGAAAACAAATAAATATGAATCTATATTGTTAAATAATGCTGTAAAAAATACCATTGAGACTATTGTTAAAAGAGCAGTAAAAATTTTCTTTGTTTGTTTTTCGGCTTTTTCCCGGTAAGGGGTCACCACAGCAGAACTCCAGTTCGCTAATGATTGGCAGTAGATTTTTACAAAATGCTGAGGTGCCAGCTCGACGCCCAACCTTCAGCAAAGGCACGCCCATTTATGCACGCATGTCTTTCGAATGATACCCACCGTGGGGAGGACATGCAGCTCTGGAACAGACTTCTCATCCATGTAAAACAAGACTCATTTCTGTCCACATTCAAACACATTGTGGATCTATGGACAGGTAATAGAAAGTTTAGCTCAAGACTGCCCCGCTGTACTAGTATCAGATACAAGTAGCTCCTAAATGAATGCGTCCTCTCAAATTATGTATAGCATGACGTCAATTAATATCAATAAGGATAGCACATATAATTATCAAATGTGGGGTGGGTAAGGCAAATTTAGCACTATATGGGATAAGTTAATTAAAGCACCAAAGGAGAAACTGGCTAGGCTTAAAATGTCCAACATGGGTAACTAGCCTAGTAATTACCTATGACCTTCTGTGGAATCACAGGGCAGGTTTAGGCTGGCTAGTGATGGGAGTCTATAGGATTGGTAAATAGGCTACATCCTAATACCAAAGTCTTCCTTTAAGATGAATGAGTAGGTTAATTAGGTTCTCACCTCAGTGAGTGAATGACATATAGTGTTCTTGCCCTCAGTGGGAAATGCATGGGTCTGGCTCTCACCCCATACAAAAATAAACAGGTAATTATGGTGTAAGAGAGGAAGGTATTAGAAGGGTTGTTGTGGCAAAAAAATAATGCATGTATGTATGTGCAATGGTATATATATATATATATATATATATATATATATATATATATATATATGGGTCTACGTCATAAGATCAACAGACCATTTGATCGACATTCATTTGGTCGACAGCTCATTTGGTCGACAACCAGTATTCAAGGCACTTAACAGGGATTTGCCCCCCTCCCCAATCTTGTGTAACCCTGGAGTTGTTATATATAGTTGGGGGGGGTGGGGGGCACAACCCCTCACATTGGTGGGTGTGGGGGTGAAGCCCCCCACTTATTTTTGTTTAAAATGTGCATTTTGTCTTGTATTTTCATGCTTTTAAATGAAAATCGATGGGAGGCTTCACCCCACCCCCCACACCCCCCCAACTATATATAACAACTCCAGGGACGCACAACATTGGGGAGGGGAGCAAATCCCTGTTAAGTGCCTTGAATACTGGTTGTCAACCAAATGAGCTATCGACCAAATGAATTTCGATCAAATGGTCTGTTGACCATATGAAGTAGACCCATATATATATATATATATATATATATATATATATATACCTAGATATATAAATAGATATAGATATACACATACATATACATATACACATATATCTTTCAGAAGTGATTCAGCAAGTGTGATTTCACAACATACACCATTGCCCACAATTGCATGCAATGTACAATTTAGCCTTAAGGGCATTTGGCAAATGTACCCTTCTTCCTCACTTTGTTACCAGTGCCAGTCACAATCACAGAAGTACTAAACTAAACATCAGAAAGCTACAGATCATAGTTTAAAAACAAACTGCTTTCTAAGGATTTCATCTAACTCAGTGTCAACCCAGTATATACCAGTGCTATCTTGCCAGCAGTAACTGAAGTTTGGAAAAATTAATTTTACACACACACACACACACACACACACACATACACACACACACACACACACACACACACACACACACACACACACACACACACACACACACAGACACACACACACACAGACACATACACACACAGACACACACACACACACACACACACACAGACACACACGCACACACTCTGTGTTTAACAAGTGGAACTAGTAATAATTTTCTGGTGCCTACAATTTGTCTCATATTTACAATAGTTTGTTGCCATCATTTAGACCAGACTAGCACATCAAGAACACAATAATTGTCCAGTCTTAAATTAAGCCAACTGTATTATAGCATTGGTAGTTAAGACTAAAAGAATTACTCTTTGAAAGTTGGATGCCAACAGTTAATAACTTACCAGTTCTATACATGTACCCTTATACTTTTAAATACTGAGATTTGTTTACTTAAAGTAATTAAAAAAATAGTCAAGTAACTTTCAAAAATAAATATTCACACTGACAGAAAATTGCACACATACATATTCCAAGGTTTTAAAAAACATTTGAAAAACACTAACTACCAGCTACTTATCCTATTACCACTATTGGAAAGCTTAAAGTTGGCTGCCTTTGTCTAACTTTTAGGAACATTTAGGATTTGTAAAATATTTACATGCAATGAATTTTAGACACAAGCTCTCAGTGCAAAATGTCTACTCCACTGTTTGGAAGTAAAAGAATTATAACATTCATAGTAAATGCAACATATCCAGTGGTATGTTATGAAATTAGGCAAACTGGTAAATATAATTAATACAGTTCCTTAGATGGCAATCCCTTTACAGTTTGGCAAGGTTATTTTATCTCCTGTTTGATTTACATTTCAAAATGAAGCAACTAATTTTATTAATCACTAATTTATGCAAGAGGTTGCAGTAAATTCATGCCAATATTCTTAAAGTATTATACATAGAAAAAGTAGAATTTTGGTATATGTATCTGCTTTACATTCATTCTATAGATAATTCTTATACAGCTTTACTCATTTCACACATTTCAAAAGCTTCACCATTTGCTGTAAATTATAATTACAGGGTTTGTATAGTTTTTATATATTTTTTTCTGAAAAATACTTTACATTTTCCCTGTTTCTCTTCTCTCCTTTACCTACCAGTGTGGGAGAGCTGATGTCAGAAGTCTGCAACTTTTCTCATACTTCGAGAAGAATAAAACAGGAAAACTGTAAATAAACCCAACAGCTAGAAGGAAAGGGATAAACACTCAAACATCTATCAAAAGCACATGGAAACATACAAGCACACATAAACAATCTCATATCCACATACAAATAAAAGAGTACAATAATTCACACAGTATACATATAAAATGCATTTTGAGTAAGTGTTTATACCCATTACTTCACACCAAGGAATATTTGCCATGCTAGTGGTCAGTAAGATAAATCAAGAAATAATAATGCAAAATAAAAGACTTCCTCCCTCTTTTAACATATTTTCAGAATAATTATTCAACATACTACAAACATCTTCTCCTCCAATGATATCCATAGAGCTACACTAAGAAGGTGAGTATGAGATACTTGAATTTATCTGCAGCTTCTCTCTGTAGCAGGTAGTTTAGATGTTTACTAATGAAGCACTTAAATTCAGATCTCAGGATCCATGCTGTCCTCCAGGACCAATGGATCACAACAATATACTGCTGCAGTCCTCTAGATCAGTACCCAGGTCAGGTTGATGCCTAAGGCCAGTGCCCTTTAACATCTATTTAGTACAAAGCTGACTTCTTGACGTGATACGTCCTAGCCTCACCCATGACATGAAAAGACAGCAGCTCAAAGAATGACCTTATATGCTGTGATTTTGTAACAGCCCTCTTCAGTATTAAAAACTTACCTTACACTCTTTTTGAATCATTCTTAGCCTGATCATTTGTCTCTGAATGGAAACTGACAGTTTACCCCCTTTCAGCTACAAGTTCCTACATGCTTGATGAATATTCCCTGTATCCCACTTATTGTGACGGTTAGCAACCTTACTTCCTTAGCAACTTCTCCTGGGTCTGCTCTCAGAAGAATGGGATGCCATTCAGAAGATGTAATCATCTACTGTTCACAAGTGCATCTTCCATCTAGGTTTTGTCCAAGGAAATGCCAAGCACCCATCTTATATCCTTCATTATTGCATTCAGGGGTGATGCAATTCATGAAATGTCAGCATAAGTATTATGAAGAAACAGATTTGTGTGAGTGTGCCTGTGTTGTGCATCTTTCATCATTTCTAAAAATGAGTATGCCCCAAATAGTTCCCTATTTATTATCGATATTTTCGGTAGACTTTATAGTGACTGCTTTTATGATCCCTGGTGCAGAGACTGTTTCCCTGAATCTTGATAAATACAGCTTAGAGAAACAAACTAGAAGCCTCAACTCTCAGGCAAGACAAATATTTGCTAATTGGGCAGTTGTATTGCCCAGAATGTGTTTAGTGGAGGATTACATATTCACTTGACCAAGTTAGCTTTTATCTCATATCTATACTTACGTAACCACAACATTTTAAAAATTGGGTCCATCCCATATGGGGCAGGTATGTTAATGTTTGAGGATGAAATCTTTAAAAACAAGAAATTGACACACGAAGAAAAGGTGGTGTGCACAGGCTTAATGGATTTAGTGTTGAAAAATAATTTTCTCACTTTTAATGGGGAATTTTTTCAACAGCTACAAGGAGTAGCAATGGGGGCAGCCTGTGCACCCACCTTTGCCAACTTAGTTCTTGCTAACTGGGAGGAACAATACCTGTTAAATTCAACCTATGTCGAAAATTGGACTTTATATAAGAGGTTCCTTGACGACATCTTAATTTTTTGGACAGGTGGCTTAGATAAATTAAGTGAATTTATTAGGTACATAGGACAGACTACAGAGTTCCTACAGTTCACTTACAATTATTCGGTCAAGAATATTCAATATTTAGATGTGGAAATAACTTTGGAAAACAACAGCTTTGAAACAAGTGTCTATAGAAAGCCTACATACGTAAATTCTTTTTTGCATTTTAAATAGTGCCCATCCATTATATACTAAGAAAAATCTGGTGAAAGGACTATTTGTAAGGGGGTCCAGAATGACAAGTAAGGACGATAAATTTAGAAAGGAATGTGATTTACTAGAAAAAATGTTTACAGATCGGGAGTATCCAATAGAATTTGTTAAAAATTTAAGGGATGAGGTAGAAAAAGGAAGAAAGGACAGATTTTGTCCAATTTTAGGCAAAAGGGACGAAATGAGTAGAGAAGGGAAACAAGAAGAAGAAAATTTTCAGCAATCGCTTGTCCTTGAATACAACTTATTAAACAAAAATATAAAAACTGTGTTTCAGAGGGAATGGGATAGGTTTAGGGCTTTAACTGACTTGGAAGGGTTACCTGAATATTCCCCTAAGGTAGTTTTTAAAAATACTACAAGTATAAAAGGAATTTTGGAAAAAAACAGGAATAGTATGGAAAGGTCAAAGGGAGCAAAAATCAAAAAGGGAACTTTCAAATGCGGAAAATGTAGACAATGTGAGTACCTCATTAACAAAGAAAAAGTATTTATAGAAAGTAGAGAAAAATGGGTGAATAGTAAAGGGTACTACAACTGTGAATCCAGGGGTTTAGTATATTTGGCAGTGTGTATAAAATGTCCCTCATTTTACGTGGGAAAGACTGAAAGAACCCTGAAGCGACGTATATATGAGCATATGTATGAGGTGAAAAAAGAAAAGGAAACAAATGCACTATATAGGCATTTAAAGACCTGCCCAGATGCAAAATTTCAATTTTTTGTCCTAGATCAAGTGAAATGGGACATTAGAGGGGGTCCCTGGGAAGAGATTATAGCCTACAGGGAACTGTGGTGGCAGGTGACTTTGGAAGCTAATAAATCACCTGGTTTAAATGAATACATATCCATTTTGCCCCTACTAAAAATGAGATCTGCCAAGGTATAAAACACAAAATATAAAATAAAAAATAAAAAATAAAAAAGGTGTGTTTACATATACTTGACAGCAGATGGCACCAAAGTTAATACAA
Organism: Protopterus annectens; assembly: GCF_019279795.1. NCBI lineage: Eukaryota > Metazoa > Chordata > Ceratodontiformes > Protopteridae > Protopterus > Protopterus annectens. The sequence continues at coordinate 1,258,253,746 of NC_056729.1, forward strand.
AACACTATGCAATGGTTAAAACCTCTTTTTGTATGAAATAATTGTTTTTAACAAACAATATTTTAATTTATTTATTTATTTACCTATTAGAATATTTAAATAGAATATTTTATATGAGGAACAGTTTTTAATAACTTTTTAAGAAGTTTATAATGAATTTTTTGTGAATTAAAAATAATTAATACGAGAGCACAATATAATGAATTATTAATTGGGTCTGAGGCTGAACTGAAAGGTATTCTGATAACTGATTGGTTAATATATTTTTTAAATGTGTATAATAGACGTATGTGATTGTTTAATGTGTTATCTGATGAAGTCCATTTGGACAAAAACGCTGGTACTAGGAAGGCGTTCATGTTTGGTACAAGCTAATTTTACTCTTTGTGTTCGTGCTGTGTGGTTTGTTATTCACAAACATTAAACTTGAGGTGGTTTAGCAGTCGAGTCTTCCGCCTCCTTTCTTTTGGAGTTTGGTGAAATTTGGTTCGCTATATTTCTTTGGTTAGTACATTTGCGAAATGGAAGTGGAGACCGAGGCGAAAACCCCAGGAAGTAGTGACAGTGGCCAGTCGAGAAAGCTCATTGGGCAACTAACGGAGCTTATTGATTTGCTTACGCCCCTGTGTAAGACTTTGGTGAACAAGGAAGCAGAAACAACGTGGAATACAGTGGAAGTGCAAGGAAATGAAGCGTTTTTGGGTCAAAGAAGTAAGCGGAAGAGAGATATAAGGAGCGCTGAAAGAGCGAATGAAGAGAGTGAGGAACCGAATGGTAGCAGGTTTAATCCTGGTGACACTCCAGCGATTTTTCGTGATGACCCAGAGGAAACGAGATTTGATTTGTTCAACAAAAGTCAAGCACAGCAAAGCCGTGCTTTTACAGGTACTGTAAATTCAAGCAAACCGATTGAAATAAACGACTGGCTAAAGAAGCAGTATATTTTTAATGTTAATCAAACGCCCTGGGTGGGGTGAATACAGACTCTTACAGTAAAAAAGTGGACAATATGTATAATTTAATGCACAAGTATAAAACAATTGTGATAGAAAATGCATATTTAACTGAATGTTTGAAAAGGGATATAGTACCAAAAGGTCTTAGGACCTGGAAATATCCAAACAATGTACAAATTGGATCTTTGTTCCATAAGGAATTATTAGTGGTGTTTAACAAATGTGGTTTGGAAGTTGTTAAACTCATTATTAAAGAAAATGAAAGAAATTTGGAAAGCCTCAAAATTCAGATAGATGCTCTCGATGGTTTGATTAGAGAAGATTATTTTTTAAAATAGGTACTGAAAGAAAGAAATATTATGATATACAGGAAGATGTTGATGAAAAATGTAATGTATTAATAAACAGAAAGATGGATAAACTAAAGAGGGACATACATGAGTATGAAAATCAGATTAGTTACCCTAAACCTTCCTTTTATAGGAACAAATATCAGTACAACAGTTTTGACAACAAGAAGAAAGTAGAAAAACCTAAAGAGAAGGATGAAAGTTTTGGGTGGGTTGAAAATGTATATGAAATGGATTTTCCACCCTCGGTGAGCCTAGGGAGAAAAATGGCCTGAAAAAGGTGGAATGAAAATTTTCACAAATGGGGGAGAAGGGGAGGGAGATATATGTAAACGAGACCCCAGTCCCAATAAAAATATTTTACAGATAGTAACTAGTAATAATGCAGAAAAGGATGAAAGAAAGGATATAGGAACATCAGGAAGTATGGAACTATGTTTAAAAGACATTGAACAAGGAATGGTGATGGGTAAGAACATTGAAGTGAATGGTAATAGGTATACCTCTGATGGGTTTACTATTTATAACTTTAGTAGGTTAGAACTGGAAATTCATCATTTCAGGTTGCTTGAAAAAGGTTTTAAGTTTATACCACTCACAAAGGGTAATTCTACCCAAACATTAATTGACATGAAACTTTTTCTTAGAAAAATGAATTTAGAGTTATTATTTCACAAAGAAGGTATGAATTTAAATGCAATAGATAAAGCAAAACATGAGAAACAATTAATAAAAAAATCTATATTTAATCCACCTGTTCATATGCAGTTAAAGAATTTTGAAAATATTATGGAAAAAGAAGTCAGAAAGAAGGAGAAAATAATGAAATATCATAGGACCCACCACAACTTGGACCCGAATGAATACCATATGTTAGAGGAATTAAAAACTAACAATGATATCAGGGTGATGAAACCCGATAAGGGTGGGGGGATCGTTGTGATGGATGTAATTGTATATGAAGGTAAGATGAATGCAATACTACGAGATGAAGTAAAATATGAGGTGGTGTCTAGGAATGAGATTCACACGGCATATAAGAAAATTGATAATATATTGGAAAGTATGATGAATGAAAACCTCATTAATGTTAAAACTTTAGCATTTTTGAGAGTGGATAAACCAAAGGTGCCTGTGATATTCGGCATTCTGAAAATCCACAAAAATAGTTTGGACCCACCCCTAAGACCTATCGTCTCGGCGGGTGGATCCAAAACTAATACCTTAGCTAAATACATGGACGTAAAAGCTAAACATGTATGGGTAGAGAAGGAAGCAATTTTGAAAGATTCATGGGACTTGTTGAGATGTTTGAATCATAGTATATACCATGAAGATTTAATTTTAGTAACTATAGATATAGTTGACTTGTTTGGGTCCATCCCATATGGGGCAGGTATGTTAATGTTTGAGGATGAAATCTTTAAAAACAAGAAATTGACACACGAAGAAAAGGTGGTGTGCACAGGCTTAATGGATTTAGTGTTGAAAAATAATTTTCTCACTTTTAATGGGGAATTTTTTCAACAGCTACAAGGAGTAGCAATGGGGGCAGCCTGTGCACCCACCTTTGCCAACTTAGTTCTTGCTAACTGGGAGGAACAATACCTGTTAAATTCAACCTATGTCGAAAATTGGACTTTATATAAGAGGTTCCTTGACGACATCTTAATTTTTTGGACAGGTGGCTTAGATAAATTAAGTGAATTTATTAGGTACATAGGACAGACTACAGAGTTCCTACAGTTCACTTACAATTATTCGGTCAAGAATATTCAATATTTAGATGTGGAAATAACTTTGGAAAACAACAGCTTTGAAACAAGTGTCTATAGAAAGCCTACATACGTAAATTCTTTTTTGCATTTTAATAGTGCCCATCCATTATATACTAAGAAAAATCTGGTGAAAGGACAATTTGTAAGGGGGTCCAGAATGACAAGTAAGGACGATAAATTTAGAAAGGAATGTGATTTACTAGAAAAAATGTTTACAGATCGAAAGTATCCAGTAGAATTTGTTAAAAATTTAAGGGATGAGGTAGAAAAAGGAAGAAAGGACAGATTTTGTCCAATTTTAGGCAAAAGGGACGAAATGAGTAGAGAAGGGAAACAAGAAGAAGAAAATTTTCAGCAATCGCTTGTCCTTGAATACAACTTATTAAACAAAAATATAAAAACTGTGTTTCAGAGGGAATGGGATAGGTTTAGGGCTTTAACTGACTTGGAAGGGTTACCTGAATATTCCCCTAAGGTAGTTTTTAAAAATACTACAAGTATAAAAGGAATTTTGGAAAAAAACAGGAATAGTATGGAAAGGTCAAAGGGAGCAAAAATCAAAAAGGGAACTTTCAAATGCGGAAAATGTAGACAATGTGAGTACCTAATTAACAAAGAAAAAGTATTTATAGAAAGTAGAGAAAAATGGGTGAATAGTAAAGGGTACTACAACTGTGAATCCAGGGGTTTAGTATATTTGGCAGTGTGTATAAAATGTCCCTCATTTTACGTGGGAAAGACTGAAAGAACCCTGAAGCGACGTATATATGAGCATATGTATGAGGTGAAAAAAGAAAAGGAAACAAATGCACTATATAGGCATTTAAAGACCTGCCCAGATGCAAAATTTCAATTTTTTGTCCTAGATCAAGTGAAATGGGACATTAGAGGGGGTCCCTGGGAAGAGATTATAGCCTACAGGGAACTGTGGTGGCAGGTGACTTTGGAAGCTAATAAATCACCTGGTTTAAATAAATACATATCCATTTTGCCCCTATTAAAAATGAGATCTGCCAAGGTATAAAACACAAAATATAAAATAAAAAATAAAAAAGGTGTGTTTACATATACTTGACAGCAGATGGCACCAAAGTTAATACAAAACACTATGCAATGGTTAAAACCTCTTTTTGTATGAAATAATTGTTTTTAACAAACAATATTTTAATTTATTTATTTATTTACCTATTATAATATTTAAATAGAATATTTCATATGAGGAACAGTTTTTAATAACTTTTTAAGAAGTTTATAATGAATTTTTTGTGAATTAAAAATAATTAATACGAGAGCACAATATAATGAATTATTAATTGGGTCTGAGGCTGAACTGAAAGGTATTCTGATAACTGATTGGTTAATATATTTTTTAAATGTGTATAATAGACGTATGTGATTGTTTAATGTGTTATCTGATGAAGTCCATTTGGACAAAAACGCTGGTACTAGGAAGGCGTTCATGTTTGGTACAAGCTAATTTTACTCTTTGTGTTCGTGCTGTGTGGTTTGTTATTCACAAACATTAAACTTGAGGTGGTTTAGCAGTCGAGTCTTCCGCCTCCTTTCTTTTGGAGTTTGGTGAAATTTGGTTCGCTATATTTCTTTGGTTAGTACATTTGCGAAATGGAAGTGGAGACCGAGGCGAAAACCCCAGGAAGTAGTGACAGTGGCCAGTCGAGAAAGCTCATTGGGCAACTAACGGAGCTTATTGATTTGCTTACGCCCCTGTGTAAGACTTTGGTGAACAAGGAAGCAGAAACAACGTGGAATACAGTGGAAGTGCAAGGAAATGAAGCGTTTTTGGGTCAAAGAAGTAAGCGGAAGAGAGATATAAGGAGCGCTGAAAGAGCGAATGAAGAGAGTGAGGAACCGAATGGTAGCAGGTTTAATCCTGGTGACACTCCAGCGATTTTTCGTGATGACCCAGAGGAAGCGAGATTTGATTTGTTCAACAAAAGTCAAGCACAGCAAAGCCGTGCTTTTACAGGTACTGTAAATTCAAGCAAACCGATTGAAATAAACGACTGGCTAAAGAAGCAGTATATTTTTAATGTTAACGAAAACGCCCCCCTGGGTGGGGTGAATACAGACTCTTACAGTAAAAAAGTGGACAATATGTATAATTTAATGCACAAGTATAAAACAATTGTGATAGAAAATGCATATTTAACTGAATGTTTGAAAAGGGATATAGTACCAAAAGGTCTTAGGACCTGGAAATATCCAAACAATGTACAAATTGGATCTTTGTTCCATAAGGAATTATTAGTGGTGTTTAACAAATGTGGTTTGGAAGTTGTTAAACTCATTATTAAAGAAAATGAAAGAAATTTGGAAAGCCTCAAAATTCAGATAGATGCTCTCGATGGTTTGATTAGAGAAGATTATTTTTTAAAATAGGTACTGAAAGAAAGAAATATTATGATATACAGGAAGATGTTGATGAAAAATGTAATGTATTAATAAACAGAAAGATGGATAAACTAAAGAGGGACATACATGAGTATGAAAATCAGATTAGTTACCCTAAACCTTCCTTTTATAGGAACAAATATCAGTACAACAGTTTTGACAACAAGAAGAAAGTAGAAAAACCTAAAGAGAAGGATGAAAGTTTTGGGTGGGTTGAAAATGTATATGAAATGGATTTTCCACCCCTCGGTGAGCCTAGGGGAGAAAAATGGCCTGAAAAAAGGTGGAATGAAAATTTTCACAAATGGGGGGGGAGAAGGGGGAGGGGGAGATATATGTAAACGAGACCCCCAGTCCCAATAAAAATATTTTACAGATAGTAACTAGTAATAATGCAGAAAAGGATGAAAGAAAGGATATAGGAACATCAGGAAGTATGGAACTATGTTTAAAAGACATTGAACAAGGAATGGTGATGGGTAAGAACATTGAAGTGAATGGTAATAGGTATACCTCTGATGGGTTTACTATTTATAACTTTAGTAGGTTAGAACTGGAAATTCATCATTTCAGGTTGCTTGAAAAAGGTTTTAAGTTTATACCACTCACAAAGGGTAATTCTACCCAAACATTAATTGACATGAAACTTTTTCTTAGAAAAATGAATTTAGAGTTATTATTTCACAAAGAAGGTATGAATTTAAATGCAATAGATAAAGCAAAACATGAGAAACAATTAATAAAAAAAATCTATATTTGATCCACCTGTTCATATGCAGTTAAAGAATTTTGAAAATATTATGGAAAAAGAAGTCAGAAAGAAGGAGAAAATAATGAAATATCATAGGACCCACCACAACTTGGACCCGAATGAATACCATATGTTAGAGGAATTAAAAACTAACAATGATATCAGGGTGATGAAACCCGATAAGGGTGGGGGGATCGTTGTGATGGATGTAATTGTATATGAAGGTAAGATGAATGCAATACTACGAGATGAAGTAAAATATGAGGTGGTGTCTAGGAATGAGATTCACACGGCATATAAGAAAATTGATAATATATTGGAAAGTATGATGAATGAAAACCTCATTAATGTTAAAACTTTAGCATTTTTGAGAGTGGATAAACCAAAGGTGCCTGTGATATTCGGCATTCTGAAAATCCACAAAAATAGTTTGGACCCACCCCTAAGACCTATCGTCTCGTGGTGGATCCAAAACTAATACCTTAGCTAAATACATGGACGTAAAAGCTAAACATGTATGGGTAGAGTAGGAAGCAATTTTGAAAGATTCATGGGACTTGTTGAGATGTTTGAATCATAGTATATACCATGAAGATTTAATTTTAGTAACTATAAATATAGTTGACTTGTTTGGGTCCATCCCATATGGGGCAGGTATGTTAATCTTTGAGGATGAAATCTTTAAAAACAAGAAATTGACACACGAAGAAAAGGTGGTGTGCACAGGCTTAATGGATTTAGTGTTGAAAAATAATTTTCTCACTTTTAATGGGGAATTTTTTCAACAGCTACAAGGAGTAGCAATGGGGGCAGCCTGTGCACCCACCTTTGCCAACCTAGTTCTTGCTAACTGGGAGGAACAATACCTGTTAAATTCAACCTATGTCGAAAATTGGACTTTATATAAGAGGTTCCTTGACGACATCTTAATTTTTTGGACAGGTGGCTTAGATAAATTAAGTGAATTTATTAGGTAAATAGGACAGACTACAGAGTTCCTACAGTTCACTTACAATTATTCGGTCAAGAATATTCAATATTTAGATGTGGAAATAACTTTGGAAAACAACAGCTTTGAAACAAGTGTCTATAGAAAGCCTACATACGTAAATTATTTTTTGCATTTTAATAGTGCCCATCCATTATATACTAAGAAAAATCTGGTGAAAGGACAATTTGTAAGGGGGTCCAGAATGACAAGTAAGGACGATAAATTTAGAAAGGAATGTGATTTACTAGAAAAAATGTTTACAGATCGAAAGTATCCAGTAGAATTTGTTAAAAATTTAAGGGATGAGGTAGAAAAAGGAAGAAAGGACAGATTTTGTCCAATTTTAGGCAAAAGGGACGAAATGAGTAGAGAAGGGAAACAAGAAGAAGAAAATTTTCAGCAATCGCTTGTCCTTGAATACAACTTTTAAACAAAAATATAAAACTGTGTTTCAGAGGGAATGGGATAGGTTTAGGGCTTTAACTGACTTGGAAGGGTTACCTGAATATTCCCCTAAGGTAGTTTTTAAAAATACTACAAGTATAAAAGGAATTTTGGAAAAAAACAGGAATAGTATGGAAAGGTCAAAGGGAGCAAAAATCAAAAAGGGAACTTTCAAATGCGGAAAATGTAGACAATGTGAGTACCTAATTAACAAAGAAAAAGTATTTATAGAAAGTAGAGAAAAATGGGTGAATAGTAAAGGGTACTACAACTGTGAATCCAGGGTTTAGTATATTTGGCAGTGTGTATAAAATGTCCCTCATTTTACGTGGGAAAGACTGAAAGAACCCTGAAGCGGCGATATATGAGCATATGTATGAGGTGAAAAGAAAAGGAAACAAATGCACTATATAGGCATTTAAAGACCTGCCCAGATGCAAAATTTCAATTTTTGTCCTAGATCAAGTGAAATGGGACATTAGAGGGGTCCCTGGGAAGAGATTATAGCCTACAGGGAACTGTGGTGGCAGGTGACTTTGGAAGCTAATAAATCACCTGGTTTAAATAAATACATATCCATTTTGCCCCTATTAAAAATGAGATCTGCCAAGGTATAAAACACAAAATATAAAATAAAAATAAAAAGGTGTGTTTACATATACTTGACAGCAGATGGCACCAAAGTTAATACAAAACACTATGCAATGGTTAAAACCTCTTTTGTATGAAATAATTGTTTTTAACAAACAATATTTTAATTTATTTATTTATTTACCTATTATAATATTTAAATAGAATATTTCATATGAGGAACAGTTTTTAATAACTTTTTAAGAAGTTTATAATGAATTTTTTGTGAATTAAAAATAATTAATACGAGAGCACAATATAATGAATTATTAATTGGGTCTGAGGCTGAACTGAAAGGTATTCTGATAACTGATTGGTTAATATATTTTTTAAATGTGTATAATAGACGTATGTGATTGTTTAATGTGTTATCTGATGAAGTCCATTTGGACAAAAACGCTGGTACTAGGAAGGCGCTCATGTTTGGTACAAGCTAATTTTACTCTTTGTGTTCGTGCTGTGTGGTTTGTTATTCACAAACATTAAACTTGAGGTGGTTTAGCAGTCGAGTCTTCCGCCTCCTTTCTTTTGGAGTTTGGTGAAATTTGGTTCGCTATATTTCTTTGGTTAGTACATTTGCGAAATGGAAGTGGAGACCGAGGCGAAAACCCCAGGAAGTAGTGACAGTGGCCAGTCGAGAAAGCTCATTGGGCAACTAACGGAGCTTATTGATTTGCTTACGCCTGTGTAAGACTTTGGTGAACAAGGAAGCAGAAACAACGTGGAATACAGTGGAAGTGCAAGGAAATGAAGCGTTTTTGGGTCAAAGAAGTAAGCGGAAGAGAGATATAAGGAGCGCTGAAAGAGCGAATGAAGAGAGTGAGGAACCGAATGGTAGCAGGTTTAATCCTGGTGACACTCCAGCGATTTTTCGTGATGACCCAGAGGAAGCGAGATTTGATTTGTTCAACAAAAGTCAAGCACAGCAAAGCCGTGCTTTTACAGGTACTGTAAATTCAAGCAAACCGATTGAAATAAACGACTGGCTAAAGAAGCAGTATATTTTTAATGTTAACGCAACGCCCTGGGTGGGTGAATACAGACTCTTACAGTAAAAAAGTGGACAATATGTATAATTTAATGCACAAGTATAAAACAATTGTGATAGAAAATGCATATTTAACTGAATGTTTGAAAAGGGATATAGTACCAAAAGGTCTTAGGACCTGGAAATATCCAAACAATGTACAAATTGGATCTTTGTTCCATAAGGAATTATTAGTGGTGTTTAACAAATGTGGTTTGGAAGTTGTTAAACTCATTATTAAAGAAAATGAAAGAAATTTGGAAAGCCTCAAAATTCAGATAGATGCTCTCGATGGTTTGATTAGAGAAGATTATTTTTTAAAATAGGTACTGAAAGAAAGAAATATTATGATATACAGGAAGATGTTGATGAAAAATGTAATGTATTAATAAACAGAAAGATGGATAAACTAAAGAGGGACATACATGAGTATGAAAATCAGATTAGTTACCCTAAACCTTCCTTTTATAGGAACAAATATCAGTACAACAGTTTTGACAACAAGAAGAAAGTAGAAAAACCTAAAGAGAAGGATGAAAGTTTTGGGTGGGTTGAAAATGTATATGAAATGGATTTTCCACCCCTCGGTGAGCCTAGGGGAGAAAAATGGCCTGAAAAAAGGTGGAATGAAAATTTTCACAAATGGGGGGGGAGAAGGGGGAGGGGGAGATATATGTAAACGAGACCCCCAGTCCCAATAAAAATATTTTACAGATAGTAACTAGTAATAATGCAGAAAAGGATGAAAGAAAGGATATAGGAACATCAGGAAGTATGGAACTATGTTTAAAAGACATTGAACAAGGAATGGTGATGGGTAAGAACATTGAAGTGAATGGTAATAGGTATACCTCTGATGGGTTTACTATTTATAACTTTAGTAGGTTAGAACTGGAAATTCATCATTTCAGGTTGCTTGAAAAAGGTTTTAAGTTTATACCACTCACAAAGGGTAATTCTACCCAAACATTAATTGACATGAAACTTTTCTTAGAAAAATGAATTTAGAGTTATTATTTCACAAAGAAGGTATGAATTTAAATGCAATAGATAAAGCAAAACATGAGAAACAATTAATAAAAAAAATCTATATTTGATCCACCTGTTCATATGCAGTTAAAGAATTTTGAAAATATTATGGAAAAAGAAGTCAGAAAGAAGGAGAAAATAATGAAATATCATAGGACCCACCACAACTTGGACCCGAATGAATACCATATGTTAGAGGAATTAAAAACTAACAATGATATCAGGGTGATGAAACCCGATAAGGGTGGGGGGATCGTTGTGATGGATGTAATTGTATATGAAGGTAAGATGAATGCAATACTACGAGATGAAGTAAAATATGAGGTGGTGTCTAGGAATGAGATTCACACGGCATATAAGAAAATTGATAATATATTGGAAAGTATGATGAATGAAAACCTCATTAATGTTAAAACTTTAGCATTTTTGAGAGTGGATAAACCAAAGGTGCCTGTGATATTCGGCATTCTGAAAATCCACAAAAATAGTTTGGACCCACCCCTAAGACCTATCGTCTCGGCGGGTGGATCCAAAACTAATACCTTAGCTAAATACATGGACGTAAAAGCTAAACATGTATGGGTAGAGTAGGAAGCAATTTTGAAAGATTCATGGGACTTGTTGAGATGTTTGAATCATAGTATATACCATGAAGATTTAATTTTAGTAACTATAAATATAGTTGACTTGTTTGGGTCCATCCCATATGGGGCAGGTATGTTAATCTTTGAGGATGAAATCTTTAAAAACAAGAAATTGACACACGAAGAAAAGGTGGTGTGCACAGGCTTAATGGATTTAGTGTTGAAAAATAATTTTCTCACTTTTAATGGGGAATTTTTCAACAGCTACAAGGAGTAGCAATGGGGGCAGCCTGTGCACCCACCTTTGCCAACCTAGTTCTTGCTAACTGGGAGGAACAATACCTGTTAAATTCAACCTATGTCGAAAATTGGACTTTATATAAGAGGTTCCTTGACGACATCTTAATTTTTTGGACAGGTGGCTTAGATAAATTAAGTGAATTTATTAGGTAAATAGGACAGACTACAGAGTTCCTACAGTTCACTTACAATTATTCGGTCAAGAATATTCAATATTTAGATGTGGAAATAACTTTGGAAAACAACAGCTTTGAAACAAGTGTCTATAGAAAGCCTACATACGTAAATTATTTTTTGCATTTTAATAGTGCCCATCCATTATATACTAAGAAAAATCTGGTGAAAGGACAATTTGTAAGGGGGTCCAGAATGACAAGTAAGGACGATAAATTTAGAAAGGAATGTGATTTACTAGAAAAAATGTTTACAGATCGGGAGTATCCAGTAGAATTTGTTAAAAATTTAAGGGATGAGGTAGAAAAAGGAAGAAAGGACAGATTTTGTCCAATTTTAGGCAAAAGGGACGAAATGAGTAGAGAAGGGAAACAAGAAGAAGAAAATTTTCAGCAATCGCTTGTCCTTGAATACAACTTTTAAACAAAAATATAAAAACTGTGTTTCAGAGGGAATGGGATAGGTTTAGGGCTTTAACTGACTTGGAAGGGTTACCTGAATATTCCCCTAAGGTAGTTTTTAAAAATAATACAAGTATAAAAGGAATTTTGGAAAAAAACAGGAATAGTATGGAAAGGTCAAAGGGAGCAAGAACCAAAAAGGGAACTTTCAAATGCGGAAAATGTAGACAATGTGAGTACCTAATTAACAAAGAAAAAGTATTTATAGAAAGTAGAGAAAAATGGGTGAATAGTAAAGGGTACTACAACTGTGAATCCAGGGGTTTAGTATATTTGGCAGTGTGTATAAAATGTCCCTCATTTTACGTGGGAAAGACTGAAAGAACCCTGAAGCGACG